>NW_024065124.1:0-22213 GCF_009727055.1 Benincasa hispida
AAAAAAGGAGAGAGTTTTCCTATGTCTTATGGAAATATAACATAGAACAGTAAGATGCATAATAGATATTTGTTCAAAATTAGGTGTAAGATTGTAGAGAAACCGACAAAGTTATTATTTTGTGATATAGGGTCGTTTTTGAGTTTAGATGATACATCTTTAAATATTTGAAATGTGTAATTTAATATCAAGAGAATAATATATGTTATACTCGATAGCTGCGAAAATAATGGAATGGTCAAAGATATAAAAAGGCAAAGAAATGATTTTGACTTTAAAAATCAAACTTTTCCGACCATTATATTTCAAATTGGTTTGTATATTTTCGAGATAAATGATTTGGGATTCATGCTCAGGTAGGTCCATAATAAAGTATCAAGCACTGAAAAATTAAATCATAAAAATCAAATTTGTTACTTTTAGGTCAAAGTTATGTACTTTGACAATTAATGACGTTATTTTGCCTTTGACTATAGCTAGTGGGTATTAAATCAAAACTTGTTGGATAATTTTACACTACAAAATAGGTGGGCTATGGTGGTTGGCTTATAGTGGAGACATTAATGCCCCACTTAGTATAGTGGATCTCTAAGTGTTGGGTTTTATGAATTTGGTTCATGCAATTGTTGCATGCTTTCTTTAAATTGGACTTTCAATTAGGATGGAAATTTTTTTTTTGCCATTTTTTCCAAAATGGTTTCCTAAATTTGGGTTGGAAAATCATTTACTTGGATGCTAAGTTCATAGAACCCAATACCTAAACTCCATCAAATTTCATCTTCTTTCCTATCTCTTCTCTCTCAGTTTCTTTCTTATCCACAGGTTCCTACAAATTCGGTTCTGAATCTCAGAGGATTAGTAAGGTCAGCTCTAGTGGGTGGTCCGTTCATTTGTTTAAGTTTGGAGTATGAAAACGTTTCGTGGGAGCTTCAATGAGGTTATATTCTTCAAAAGACGCAATTATTAAGTAGGGTTGCATGCTATTTTCCTTTTAAAATTAAAATGCATTAGAGTGTAATTAGATCTTATCCGCTGCGTTAGTGGTCCTGTGTTCACATGCATGTGGTATCAGAGAAGTGCTTTAATTATGCTTCAGTGTTTGCTTTGGTGGGTGTTTTTTTCCTTTCTAGTGTCTAAAGGGTTGAATGAAATACGGACTAATAGTTAGATTTATTATGAATTTGCATTGTTTTTCTTAATTTCTTTTGTGGAATTTTGTAATTGCTCTCACATGTTATGAGGTCAGGTAAGTGTGTGATATAAGAGGGTTGTGTAAAATTGTGTTTAAGAGTCATTAGAGTTGTAAAATTAGGCTGTACTTCGATTCCAGAGAGTAAGTACAGCATCAAAGAATTGAAGAATTTGCTCATCAGACCTCTGTAATTTAACCTCCAGTACCCGAGAAGAGATGCTCGCCTAACTTCCCGACCCGAGCAGAGCATCTGCCCGTGTTCGGTGTAGGTATCCCCTACGTGCGCGCAGTCTTATCGACGAAATGGCTTCGGCTTCGTTTCTATCTACTCGAGCCTGGTATCTCCAGCCAAAGCAGGCTGCATGCGCCGCCTGCCCGTCTTGATCCTAGTTATCTTACCGCACTCTTCGGTGCCGCGGCTCCGCTCCGCTTCACGTCGATCCGTGCTTGTCCGTCGATCCGACCTAAACCCCGTGGCCTTGTTGAACTGTGCCAGCACAACTTGACCAGTCGGTTTCAGACAGTCTGGACTGGTTCGTTCGACCTGGTTGAGCCGGTTTGAAAGCGGTCAACTTTGGTTTTTTGTGTTTTTTGGGCCGGTTCGAGTGGTTTCTGAGCGGTTCCCAAAATGGTTTAAAGTGTTTTGAAGCCGTTCCGGGGAAGCTGTTGCTGATTTCTGTAATAAATTAGTTATTTGGTTTGCTTTTAATGCCAAAATCGGTCCACTTTTAAGTGTTGTTTACATATTATGCATGTGAATGTAATACATGTTGTTTGATTATGTGTCGCATATAGTAATGTCATATAGTTTTTATAAACCCCACTATAGGAAAAAAAGCATGTGACATGGCATTTGTTATATCTTATAAGTGTTATAAAATTATAAAACTATGGCATGCTTAGTTTTAATATAAGTGTTATATAAAGTATGTTTGATTGAAGGAAAGCATGTTATAGATGAATGCTCTAGGGTTATAATTTTTATAATTTATTTTATATATTGTTATAAATGAACCTAGACTTCTAAATGTATAACAAAGGATAAGATGCGTAGGGTTAACAATCAAGCAATTCCCAATTTTCATAGAAAAATAGGGTCGATATCTTGTAAAATTCGAAGTTACAAGCAAACTCACTTGAATGTATCTTGGCAAAAAGTCAGAATAAGATGGCTAAGGTTGAAGGTTTTTTAGTTGAACGGTTAACGGGAACACCTACTACCTGGAGATCGGAGCCAAGCCGTCTGAGTTAGGTTTTAAACGGGTTTTATGAGCATGCAATGACCGGGTGAGGTAATAAAATTTGTTTATCATCTAGACATCGTAAGGTTAAAATCCCACGTAGAAAACTTATACTTGGATGAATCACCTAGCTTAGGATATGTGTAGTTAGCCGAAATTTATCGCTAAGTATTTTATACCCTAACGTCTAGACACTTTCAGCTGGAGGAGAAGTAAATATACTTTTAGCTCTAGCATCCCTTAAAAGAGTTTCATCACCGTTGAGATTCATGCTTGGCTTTGGGCACCTGGGAGCAGACTTCCATTCGGAAGAGTTGTTTGCATGAGTCAAATTACCAAGGTGAATAGGGGAAGTTGTTCATGGTAAGTAGGAGAAAGAAGTGTGTCAACACCATGCCTACGGTCCTATTCATTACGTCGCCTGTGAAGGATTCTACAAAAAAAAATAATACGTCTGGCATGTCTGCCTGGAGTGACCTTACCAATCGAGGGCTGTAATTATAGGATTCGGAACTCGCGAACTCTAAGAAAATTGTAGGGTCCTCTCCAGAGGTCCGTTTTAATTCTTGTCTTTCCAACTTGGCGGAGCAGTAATGATTCTTGATCTTTTGAGGTCTGAAAATGGGAGGGTCACACTTACGAGAAATACTAAGTGTTAGTAATTCTTGACCAAAGTAGCGATAACTGAGTTACCCTAAATTAGGAAAAAAAAATTAAAGGAAAAAAAGGTTAATTCTGGTGATATATCTAGTCAACGGATAGTCCTTGGTTCAACGGAGGCATAGTCCAATACCTCGGGTTTTTGGGAAAGGTTATTCTAAAACTGTTGAATATCCGTTACAAAATATAATATGAGGGTACAGTTTAGTTTTTTTTGCTAACTTGATTGTATTTAAAAGATTATGTTTACTAAAAAGGATATTTGTTTTCACTTTTAGCCACGACTAACTCTTTAGATCACTATTAGCTTCTAAAAACTTTAACGCGACCAACTACTCAGCATGGAAAAACAAATCTGGAATTCACACTAGTAATAGATGACCTGAGTATCTTTGTCTTAACTAAGGAATGTTTCTCAAGGCCCTGTTCGCAAAGGAAGCACAATGTAAATATGAATTTACTAGTTGTTTTGAAACATGTTTAGTGGAGTATGAATACCTCCACCTGGATTATTAGATTCATGAGCCCACAAAATCATATTTTCTTTTCTTTTCAGGAAACTAGTTCCTAGAAAAAGCTTGAAAGACGGCGAGATCACCCTCAAGGTTGGAAAGCAGGAGAGGTGTCTCGGCCGGAGAGCAGTGGGAGATATTGAAGTTGTTTTTTGAACGATAGATATGTTCATTGACTTAAAAATGTTTTGTATGCTCCTAAAATGAGACAGAATTTAATATCTAGTCACATGTATATTGGAACAAATGTATAAAATATCTTTTTTGAAGTTAATGAAGCGTTTCATTTCAGAAGGTATCCAAATTTGTTCTACTGTACTTGAAAACAACTTATATAAGTTTAAGAACCAACTGAAGCAAAATTTGTCTTAAATACTGAGTGTATTTAGAACAGTGAAACTCAGAAAATAAAAAGACAAAAAGTTTTCTTCTATGCTTATCTAATGGCACCTAAGACTTGGCCACCATAAATCTCAAAAGAAATGAGAGATTGGTTAAGAATGGACTCCTAAATCAGTTAGAAGACGAATTCCTTTACCTCATGTGAGTCTATTGTCTTGAGGGAAAAATGCTAAGAGATCTTTTACTGAAAAGGTCTCAAGCCACAATACCCTTAGAGCTTTGTACATTCAAACCTTGTGAACCGAATTGTCAATAGCTCGAGGTGGGTATCGAATATTTTTCATTAGTTTTATTGATGATTATTCAAGGTATGGTCATATTTAAACCTAATGCATCACAAGTTTGATTCTTTTGAAAATTTCAAAGAAACATAAGGGCTGAGGTTGAGACCAGTTAGGTAAAACAATTAAGACATTACGATCAGATTGAAGGTGGGGGAGATACATGGACTTAAAGATTCCAGGACTATACTGATAAGAACACGGAATCAAGTCACAACTCTCTGCACCAAAGTATGCCTCAAGCAAAATGGTCGTATTAGAAAGAAGAAACAAAACCTTATTAGATATGGTTTGGCTTTATGATGAGCTATGCTCAATTGCTCGCGATTCCTTTTCAAAGTATATGCACTTGAATCTACTGTCCATATTTTGAACAATTAGCCTCTAAAAGTGTTATCAAAAACACCTTTCAGCTATGAAAGGGCGTAAAAAAAAGGGCCCCCCGCCCCCCAGTTTTTTTTTACATCACTTAGGATTTTGGGAATGCCCGACACACGTGTTGGTGGCAAAATCCTAAAAAAGTTGGAACGTCTGTTCAAAATATGCCTATTTGTATTGCTACCTAAAAGAAACAAAAGGTGGTCATTTTAAATCCTCAGAGAATAAGGTATTTGTATCAAAAATGCCACATTCTTAGTGGAAGACGCACATAAAGAAGTCATTCAACCTCACAAGTGACTAGTATTGGAATGAAATTTCTAAAAAAGCTACAGATAGAACTAAGTTTCATCTAGTTAATGTAGTAGATAAAACTAGTACATCTTGGTCAGCACAATCCTTCTCAGGTTTCGAGAATACCTCAAAACGTAGTGGGAGGGTTGTTCATCAGCCTGACCGTATACTTAGGTTTACAGAAAACAGACAAGTCGTCATAACTGATGACGCATAAAGGATCCATACGACCTATAAAACAGGTGATGAAAAGATGTGGATCGTGATAATAGGGATCAAAGCATGACCTCGAAAATGGAGTTATGTTTCAATTCTGTCTGGAACTTGTAATCAACCAAATGAATGTAAAACCAATTGGTTGTAGTGGATCTAACAAGAGAAAAGGACAAGCCGGTAAAGTACAGGCTTTTAAGGCTCGACTTTGTGGCAAAGGTTATACCCAAAGAGAGGGGAGTGGACTATGAATGAAAATTTTTCTCCGTTGGCCATGCTTAAAGTCGATTAGATACTTTTATCCATTGCCACCTTTTTAATGAACTATGAAATTTGGCAAGATGGAATGTCAAGACAACCTTTCTAATGACGACTCCTTTAGGAGAGTAATCTATATGGCTCAACCGAAAAAAAAGAAAAAAAAAAAAGGGGTTTTTGCACAGGTTTATAGAACAAAAAGGTTTGTAAGCTTCAAAAGTCCATTTATGGGTTGAAACAAGCTTCTGATCTTGGAATATAAGATTTATTACTTGTGTTATAATTATTTGGGCTTGAACAGAATGTGACGAGTCTTGTGTTTAACAGAAAGATTGTCAATCCTACTATAAGGTTCTTAGTTTTATATGTTGATGATATTCTTACTCAATTGGGAAAGAAGTAGGTTACCTAACTGACATCAAGAAATGGCATAGCAACGCAGTTCTAAATGTAAAGATTTGGGAAATTGCGCAGTAGTTCCTCCGGATTCATTATTCGAAACCAACAATGAACAGAAAACTAGCCATGTCTCAAGCAACTTATATATGGCAAAATGTTGTCTAGGTATAAGATGCGGAATTCCAAAAAGAAGGTCTGTTACTATTACAGATACGGAAATTCATTTGTTCCAAAGGATCAATTGTTTTAAGAATACCTCAAGAGGTTGAGGAGTACTGAGACGCATTTCCCTATGTTCCTCAGTAGGGAGCCTGATGTATGTTAAATGTTATGTACTTAGACCTCGACCATAATGCTATGTATAAGGATACGTCAATAGATATTTAGTCCAATCTGATACAATCATTGACTACCATTAAAGAATATCTCAAGTAGCTTAGGAGAATGAAGGAACTACATGCTCGTGTATGGTTACTAAGGATTTAATCCTCCTAGGATAAACTGATCTGATTTTCAAAACCGATAAGATGGCAAAATCTACATCGGTTATCAGTGTTCATGCTGAATGGAGGAGCAGTAGTGTGGAGAAGTAATGAAGCAAAAACTGTATTGCCGAGACTCCACAATGGAATTTCTGAATACATAGCTCATGTGAAACAACAAGGAAGAAGTATGCGTTAGGGAAATTCTGACAGAATTTGGAAGTAGTTACAATATGCCATCTGCCTATCACCATATATTGTGATTAATAGTGGGCAGTTGGCAAATTCCCAAGAGAACAAGAAGCCACAAGCACGACAAAGCATATATTGAGCGCAAATACCATTTTATCTGGGGAGATTATACATTGTGGAGACATTGGTAGGTAACGGTTATCTTCTGAGCAAAACATTGCTGATCCTTTTACAAAGGCCTTCAACGGCTAAAGTGTTTGAAGGCCACACACAGATCTAGGTCTAACGAAGTTTGTAAACTAGGACAAGTGGGAGAACTTTTGGGTATATGCCCTAGTTTATTGTACTCCATTGTTATTGTACGTCATACGTTTCTCAATTAAATTCAACATTGTGATACTCCCTCGGAGTTTTAGTCCAAGTGGGAGTTTGTTTGGAATTTTATGTCCTAAAAACTCGTAGTTGTAAATTAATAAATATATATATATTTTTTTTCGATAAATTGTTAATTGGAAAATTGTAAATCTGACTCCAAATAAACTAAGGTCCTGAGGGCTATTTAATGTTAGTTTGAAACATTGATGTCATGACATAAATGTGGATCAAGTTCGAGGTAATATAGCCTAATGGTCCTATATATATGGGGGATAAGGTTGGGCGCCTTATTCTGGGGACACTATGGATGCGACCCATTTTGTAGATAGATACAAAACGATGTTGAATCCTAAATCACTCATGTGGAAAACATGAAAAGTGGGGGCATCCTATGTTAAAGAGTTTTACATTAATACTTGAACCATAAAATAAGTAACTTTTTACATTCTAAAATCCGTTTTATGTATAACTGACTAATTTTGTTAATTTGAATGACCCTGGGTAACTTAATTCTTAATCCTGAGCTTAACTATGAACTCCTGTTCACATTGGAATTATCCTTAGAATCTACATAGGCGAGGGTAGCTCAAATATCGCTGGCCCAATAAGCTTCCATTTCAGGGGTAAGATCAGGTGGGATAGCTGGGAACATAAGGTGCAAGACAAAATTCACTCCCTACCCGTTTATAGAGATAGTAGATAGGTTGTTCCCTTTAGTACTTGAATCTAGTCTTGAATAAGGGCCCCCACCCTCTCCTTGCCTAAAGAGGGGTTCGTTTATAGGTTGGACCTTAAACCAATTGTTCATTTAGAGGATCAGTGGAACTTAAGGAACGAGTGTAGTCTTGGGGGTAAAATAGTTTTTATGACCCAACCGAAGATACGAAACATCCCTGTGAAGGATTTAGCTTAATAATCATCGGTTATAATCATATGGACACAAATATAATCTATAGGCTGAGGGGAGTGGCAACTACGGAAACTATAGTTGGAATGACTCGTGAGTTAAGAATGTTGATTAGCTTCCGTTTAAAGAGTTTTAGCCAACTAGTCACGGATCGTTGGAGCCCATGATTCTATAGGTCCATTAGCTTCACCTAACTAGCTCATATGGAAATAAACTTAGAAGCAGTATGATAGAATAATTCGAATTGTTTCGAATTAGATGAAGAGAGAAAAACCGACAAGTATATGTATATAGTGTGGCGGTTTTTTTCAGTTTAGAGATTACAACTTTAATATTTTAATGTGATTTAAAATATCAAGAAATGAATAGTTCATATTCGGAAGCTCGGAAATAATGGAAATGGGGCTAGGTGTTGGCTTATAGTGGAGACATTAAGCCCATTTTAGATAGTTGGATCTACTAGGTGTTGGGTTTTATGAATTTGTTTCATTGCAATTGTTGCAATGCTTTTTTCTATAAATTGGACTTCATTTGGATGAATTTTTTTTTTTTGCCAATTTTTCCAAAAATGGTTTTTCTAAATTTTTGCTAGAAAAATCACTACTTTGAAGCAAATTCAAAACCCAAACCTAACCATAAATTCCATCTTCTTTTCCATCTCTTTCTCTGTCGGTTATCTTCATCGCACCGAGTCTACAAATTGGTTCTGAGTCCAGAGGATAGTAGGTCAACTCTAGTGGTGGTCCCGTCCGTGTTTCGGTGGAGAATTAAAACGTTTCGGGAGCTTCAAAAGTGTATTTCTTTCATGAAACCCTAATTAATTAAGTAGGTTGCAATGCTAGTTTTTTCCTTTTAATTAAAAGAAACTCGGAGGTGTAATTAGATCCTTATTCCACTATGCATGTCTCCGTGTTCCATCAGCCATCCTTGGCCGCATGCTCTCTCCTTCATGGCTTACTTTTGCCCTATGCGTTCAACTAGGGATTTGGACGCAAACCTTTTCCAACGCATATTATTTCCTTGTTCTATGTGCCCACATGCCCTCAGATGTCCCAACGAATATTATTGCCTTGTTCTATTGTGCTCACAGGTAGAGGTGCCCTCGGATTGTCCAAACGCATATAGCAGGTCACATAGTTCACACCTGCATTTCAACGCCAAAACGCATGTATTAGCCTGTCTTATGTGCCCCCTAACCTTGGGATGTCAAGCATATAGCACATCTCCAACGGCATATATGTCAACCTTTGGAGTCGTTAAGTCTCACTTAAGCCTCATGGTTATAAAATACCATCGCATAGCCTTGCTAACACACATCCTCATGACCATGCGCCATGTATGTCTTAATTAACTTGTCAACGTCCTTTGTCTCTTGTTTAAGACCAATGCAACTAACCTCAAAGCCTTATGTACTTGCAGCCATAGAACGCAAAAGACTTCCCACCAATGCATTCACCAAATGGCTTGTCTCTCGCCTAAGCTCATCGTTTAGCAAGGCCGCCGCAATAGCACCATCCATAGCACTTGTGCGCAATGGCTTATTTACATCACTTGCTCATCTTTTAGCAAGGCCACGCAATAGACATTGCGTAGCGCCTGAGCTCAAATGCTATCGTCCCTAGGCGCATCATCATTAATCGCTAGCGCGGTTCATGGCATAGGCGCATCATTTAGGGGCCACTCACTCAATTCCGTACGATCGGCCTACCCGCATTAACTTAGCCCCATGGCATTTTCCATACGATCGTCCAGTGCCCGCCTACCTCATTGTGTAGTGCCGCTCACTTACTATAAACGATCGCATAATTATTGTGTAGTGCTGCAATTTGCTAACACATGATCATCTACCAATCGTGTAACACTGCTTATTTACACACGATTCAACCAGTGCGCGAAACTCCAAGCCCAGCGCCCATGTTCGCGAACTTGAGGCTACCGCATGCTTTACTAACCTCTCAAGAACTGGCTACTGCATGCTTGTCCCACATAGCTTTCCCTCTCGGCCACACTTTAGCCTCTTTTAATCCCCAAATAACCTCTCAAATGTTCATGGCCAATGCATGGCACAACACTAAACCGCTTTAGTAACGAGGCCAACACATTGTCAAATAATTGGCATTCTTTCTTGGCTTCCAACGCATAAAGTTCTTTTGGATTATACTTAACCCAATTTTCAACTAGTTAAGGCTTATTTCAAGCTACTAAACAATCTATTTAAACACTTAGAATTTTCATTTCCCTCTTTAACATAGGATTTAACTTATCCCTTAGTAAATGTCCCTTTTATTTTCCTACTAAGTAGGGAAAATGTGGAAATCTGGGTTTCACATGGTCTGTAAGTAGATGGGATAAGTTTGGGTTTAACCTTATCTTATGACACTATGGATACGGCCCGCTTTTGTAGGTGTTACAAATGCTGTAAGTGCTACAAATGATTTGATCCTGATCATTCATTTGGAGACATGCGAGTGGAAGTATCCTATACAAAGAGGTTCGATAAGATCGGACCACGGAAATAACAAGTCCTTCTTTATATAACACCATTGATTAGCAGACTTTCAATTTTTAGTAGGTATGACCATAGATGACATGAACCTTGAATGCCTGAGATGAGGTTGCATGAACTCCGCTCCATGAAGGCGGTCCTTTTGGACTTAATATAGGTGAGAGTGGCCAATGGCCAGACTCAACACCTACATTTTGGGATTGTAATGATTGGGGAGCTGGGAACTCAGCTACACAAGATGGAAATTCACTCCTTCCCTAATAAAAGGTAACTAGATAAAATCTTGTTAAGGGCTGATTTGAGGTCTTGAACATAGTGGACACACCCTCTTGGCAAGAGAGGGATCAGTCATATGGGACTATGACCTTATTATGTCATTAGAGAATAATGGTAAACTTAAGGAGTTAGATGTACTACAGGGGCCAAAATGAATTTGGCCCAGCTGTACTTACGAGCATTTGTGAAATGGTCATCAACACTGTTGTTTGGTTTTTATCCAATGCACAAATATATCTGTAGTTTGAATAATGTAAAACTTGTCGTACCTTTAGTGGAGTGCCCGACAGTTTTATACAGATGTTGGAATAAATGTAATTAAAGAGTTTAATTAATTATTCACCTACCATTAGAGCTTCAGCTACAGGTCCCATAAGGTCCCCTTTGGTAGCTCAAAAGGATTATGTTGAGAATTAGTTTTTGGGTTAATTGAATTGTTCACGAGGGAATTTAATTTATAAGATTGTAATTAATAATTCAATAATATATGATATAATGTATTTGATACATTAATTGGAGGAATAAAATTTGAATGAGATTCAAATAGTTGTTAATTTAATATAAAATATGATTTATATTTAATGCCATAAAATAAGAAAAAGAACTATAGTTTATAATTGTATGTGATGCAATATTAAAACTATAAGGTTATAAATATATATGATAAGTTGGTTACATATTATTATTTTTATTTTGAACAATAATCCCTTTTACTCAAAAAACTACCTTAGTGGGTGGTTAGGAAATTTTATGGCCAATTGGAAAAAATGAAAAAGAGTCTTTCATTTTTTACTTCTAAGACTGAAGATTTTCAAAGAAAAAAAATTACAACAAGAACGAAAGAGAGACTATACGATAGTCTACACAAAAACATAGCATATACGATAGGCCTCTTTGTCTATGCGATAGCCTAAACGATCGAGAAGCTTGCTATGCGATAGTGCTTCTTCTTTGATGTCTTCCTCCAAACTCACAAATATCCTCTTAACCAAAATAGTGAGAGCCCACCACTCTGGGTTCTCACCCTAACACTAACTGAGGAATCCGAGTGGCAGTGTTCTCTTCCATTCGGTTTGTAATTCACTTGAAAGGTATTCAAGTTCTTATTGCTGTTTGATCGAAGAGTTCGTGACCATCGAGGGATAGAGAAGAAAGTATTCTTTGAAGAGTAATTTCCCTTGAACTATTTATTTTATTTTAAATAGAATGTTGTAATTTACTTCAATTGCATAATCTTTTTGTTGTACTGTTTTAAATTTATACTTCAATCGAAAATGAAATTGGATGATTCCAGCTTCTGCTCAAGAACTCCTCATGTGAGTTTACCTTTCACTAATCAAATAAGTTGGAATTCCACGTCCATATACTCACATCACTCTCGATCTGATCAAAAGTGTTTAGAGCTTTTACCTAATTGATTCTCAACCTTAGCTTATTATTCTTGAACTTTTCAAATGTTTTTCAGACTTTTGATGAATTAGGTAAAAATATGCCCATACATTGAATAGTCATCACATAGAGCTGTGAAATATTCTTACCCTCCTCTAGCTCTAACATTAATTGGACCACAAAGGTCTAAATGTACCCAGCTTTAAGGGTTCTTCTTTGGCTCTAAAAACCTTTTTTAGAAAAAAGATCTTTTAATACTTTTACCCTCAAGATAGATTCACATGGTGGTAAATGAACTTCTTCTAACTTATTTAAATGATCGTTCCTAACCAATCTCTCAATCCTGTTGAGATTTATGTGACCTAGTTAAAGTGCCAAAGATAGGTATTTGGAGAGACTTTCCCTCTTCTCATATAAGTTTCAACTGTTTTAAACATCTCTATGTTCAAAAACGGCTTTACCTCAATCAGTTTTAACAAATACAAGTTATTTTCTAATTTTGTAGAACAAATTTTGATGTTCTTGAAAGTATTGAACACATTCGTCATTTTGAAAGAAACTATATTTTACATTCTCATCTACACTGTTCAAAACATTAGATGAATCAGGTAGATAGAGGACAATCCTTGTTAAAACTCTTTTTAGAACCATCAACTGCTAATATTTTGTACGTTGATTCGAGTTTACCGTTAACTAAATCGGAAGCGAGTTATTCTGAAGAATTCGACATGCTGAAATTTAAACCAAATTCTAATTTAGTAAAATTGCATTAAATCCAAAATCAAGTTTTAGCAAAACAAGCAATAAATGTACCATAACCATTATTTATTTGCAACGATATTATAGTGAGTTAGAATAAGTACTACCAAGGTAGCTCAAATACTCCTTCACTAAGCAAAACAATTTTGACCAAACACTATCTTCAGAATAACTCTTATTCCTATATGTCACACCCCACCACCGAGCCGCAACTCTGAGCCGAGGAAGGGCATGATATTAATTGATGCTACTTTGGTAACCTACTAGTTTTCTTTTAATAAACCTTACTTTAAAACAACAGCAGAAAAATATTACAATGCTTTAATTAGAAACTAGTTTTACAAACTCAAGTTTACATTTAACATGAAAGACTTATCCCGACAACCAATCTCATTTAATACTATTTATAGGACTTGTGGCAGACCTTAACCAACACTGCAACCTGAACTGTCAGCTAACCTGCAAGAGAAACACAGAGACAAACCAAATGAGCTTTACAAACTCAGTGGAGTGGTAAAATAAATACAAGTCATTTTTACAAACATTACACGAGGTTCCCACGCGAACCTCACCATTCCATGAAGCTTTCACAAACCACCTACAGACACGGTAGATGGTTAACATTTCATACTAAAAATATCACCTATGGCACATTTTAGTTTTCCCTCTCATGGGCTCAGAAGCTAGGCCCATTGGGCCCTCTGACCATTCCATTCAAGGTTTTTCCATCCCACAGGCTTAGGAACTAGACTCCTCGGTCCTCTGACCATCCTGTAAGATTTATTTTGGGCTTAGGCTCTAGGTCCACAGAACCCCCTGAACCATCCCAACTCATACACAGTCTCATAGCATAAACTACAGCAATATTAATTCACAATATTCTTTTAAAAAGAGAAAGAAAGAAACCACTCACAGTGATCTGTTGAGGTCTTTCTTCCTAGTTCACCCCGGTTTCCCTTGTTCTTCGCTGAGCCTATTTTAGGTTTAATTTTAAGCTTATATACTCATTTTTTCGGGCTTATCTCAGACTTACCTTCTTCAAAATGTTGTGAAATTCTTTAACTATATACCTTAATGTTTTGCCTTGAATTCTTGGCGAAAAGTTCTGAGTCTCAAGTTTATCTTCTGGCCTGACTGCTTCTCCTCACTGGTGAGGCACCTCTCGTTTTCTTGAATTTGACAGCCTTAGATTTAGAATTGCATTAAGGCAGCCCTCACACTGAAACTAAACTTAATTTTAGAAACTTTTGGTTCAAAAATCACCTGATTTGCACAGATAGTTTTGGAAAAGCTTCTTGTTTGAAGTTATCCTATGCATCTGTTCCGTAACACCTGTTCCCTTCGGCACCATTGCTTGTACCTCTGGCCCGAACACTGCCTGCCTTCCTTCGAGTATCTTTATTTTTTCCTTTCTTTGTGGTTTTTTTACTTAACTGATGTGTTGGTTGAAGTTGAGATCATTGTCCCCTTTTATAGGCGTTCAACCCTTCTTCCTCTGCCCGACACCTCTTCCCTTTATCAATCCAAGTGTTTTCCCTTATCTTCTGCCATCTTCCCAGCCTCTTCCATCTCTGCTTTGATGTGTCTTCCCCTACACTATCACGCATCCCTCACATCAACGCAATCTTAAGTGTCTTCTCCTACCATTAGACAGCACTAAGGCTTAACTTTACATGTCTGCTCGTGACACCCACCTCATTTACTTAAGGCCTAAGACTCTTCCTAGCAAGCCACATGTCTGGATGACATCCTTAGGTGCATCCATCCACCCTCATATGCGTTTTCCCATCATATGCGGTCATCTAGCCACAAATGCGCCCATCAATTGCCGGCGACATCTATGTCCGGACAAATCAATGCCGCATGCGTCTATCTGGTTCGTCTTACTACTGCATATTCATCGCCTAACGTTGTTGCCGCATACAACAACGCATAATGTGGCCGCATAGCATCGATGCTATAGCATTGCTGCATAGCACCGGCATAGCATCACCGTGTGACACCAAACGCATAATGCAGTGTATACCATCGACGCATACCTTCGGCGCACACCTTCGCATCGCCACATGTGTAGAACCGTCACATGCCCTTGCACTGCAATGCTTTCGCACCGCCATGCCCTTGCGTAGCATCATCACATTACCCTCGCACCGCATGCCCTCCGCATAGGATCACCGATGCCATCGCGTAGCATGCCGTGCTGCGTGCCTCCATTGCGCATCCTCCATCACCGTATGCCTCTATCGTCATGCCTCCATCGTTGCATCCTCCATCACTACATGCCTCCTCCCGCATGCCTCTATCCCTGCTCCTCCATCGCCCATGCCTCATCGCTCGTGCTCTATCACTTCATGCTACAGCTTCCTTCAGCTGCAAACCATCGACCGCATACTCTCGCATAGCAAGGCGCCGTATCCATCGCGTAACAAGCCACCTCATCCATTGTGTCCATCGCACCACAATGCGTTGTTCTAAACCTCTCAAGGCATTGGTTGCCGCATTGCATTTTCTGGCCTTACTTCAGCCTCTCTCAATGCTCAAGTAACCTCTCAATACTTCATGGCCAATGCATGGCACCAGCACCAACCATTGTCCAACACTTAGTCATTTTTCTCCTTGGCTTCCTTAGCCAATTTCACTAGTTATGGCTTATTTTCCAAGTTATTTAACAAATCCTGTTAATCACATAGAAATTCCTATTTCTTTAACCTTAAGGATCTAACTCATATTAGTTAATCTCTTGTATTTCCTGCTTAAAAGAGAAAATGGAATTCGAGTTGACACTATAGTTGTTTAGTTACCATTTTCGGTCATAAATTACTAACTTTTTAGTAATTCTGTAAGTGTAACCCTCCATTTTAGACCAAGAGATGTCGACCACAACGATGCTACCGAAATGAAAGTCAGGTTGGGAATGGACCTAAAAATCCTATCCATTTATGGAGTTTGATTTGTGTCCGGATCCTATGTTACAACCCTTCTAGGGGATCGTCGTCGTTAAACTGACTAGCAAGGCCACCTAAAGCATACTAGCAGTGCAACATAGGAATCTCATGATCCAAACTAATGGAAGAGACCAAAGGACATGTTGACACATATCCTTCACCCACTTTACTATGAACTACTTCCCACATTCAACTTGCCTTGACTAATAAAAACACTTTCCGAATGGAGGTCATTCCAGGGTGACACGAAGTGTCATATGAATCTACGGTGTGAACTTGTGGGGAGTGAATGTTGAAATCAATGTATATATTATTTATTTTTAATTGAAACTGAATTTCCTTATTCACCTAAATCTTGATTTATGCAAATACTTTCTGAATGGAGGTCACTCCAAGGTGACACGAAGTACCACTTAAATCTTGATTGTGAACTATTAAGGACGTGAAGCTAGAAATAATGTATCGTATATGTTATTATCTCCCACTGAGTGTTCTAATAACATTATCATATAAGTTATTAAACTCCCACTGAAGTATTCTACTATCAAATTGGGCATATTTAAACCTAGGTTCATTTTGGCTAATTAAACAACCCTAAGTCTATGTGGTTTATCCAATTATAATTTATAAATGGATTTAAACTTACGATAATCTAGGTATAAATCATTTATTACCTCACACCGCTCACGTATGCTTATAAAACTGGTTAACAATGCTTAATTTAACAGTCATAATCCAAGTAGGAGGCGTTTCGTAGACCGTCAACTTAAGTACCTCCAACCTTAGACAAGAATTATATACCGGTTGAGTTTGGTTAACCACGTTTTAACAAGATGTTACTATATTTAACTTATTAAACGGTGATTAACTTACGTGAGCATGCAGTCTTAATCTTTGTTATGGATTTTAATGTCTAATTAGATTTTATAACAACTTATAAAAATTAGACATGCTATTATATCCAAAACATATATCAAGGCATTTCAATTTAATATAACAGTTATATCAAATAACTGAAACCCTAAACATGCATTCTATATATTATAACAATTTATAACATATATATAATGCATGTAACATGCTTCCTATGGTGGGATTTTAAACCTAAATAGCATAAGATATGCACAAATATGTTTAAATTTAAATACAACATATATCACATGCATAATTATTTAAATAATACTGATATGGTTCAACTTTGGCATCCTAAGCAAGCATAATAACTAAATTATTAGAAACCGGTCCAAAAACAGATTCAAATTGGTGTATAACTACTCCAACTGACCCAAACCGGACCTCCAAGGCATCAAAATGGGTGGAACCAGTCCAAAGATGGTTGAATCGAACCGGATTGGGGCTGAATCAGACCCAAACTGAAGAAAACGTGTCAAACTAGCCTTCCTCGTTTGTCCTCGCTTAACAAACCGATTAAGTCATCGATCCTTACTACTTGGTCGGTCTAACTCATTGCAAGACGCTCGGTTGAAAAGCTCGCTTACTCGATCGTCCGATTGGCTCAAACTCGTTTAGCAATATGAGCAACTATGCAGCACTGCCTGGACAGAAAGCTATTGTCCAGAATTTGCTCCACGACCTCGCTTGCTTCAAACAACAAATTACAACCTAATTTGGACTCTAATGACTCCAAATAAACTACAGACTCTAGAGCACACATTTAAGCTCATCAAACAAGAGCCAATTATAAATTTAACTGTAAATCAAAGAGAAATCTAATGCCAAAGCTGAAAAACATCCATATCAGTCCATAAACATGCAATTTCGGAAATTCACCCATCAAAACTCAAATTAACGTTAATTGAGTGCTTAAATCACTCTTGAGTACCAATTGATGGGATACACAACCATGCAAAGGAAGCAAACAGAATCAATAAGCACTCTAATTACATTTAATTTGAGTTCTAAAAGCATGTTTTTGCAAGAAAAACATAAGTGGGTTTCTGATTATATAACTTTGAGGAGTTCTCTTGAATCCAAGCTGCTCTTCAAGTAAATTAAGTGCCAAATTGTTAGTGAACCACCAAGAAATCTTCTCTACTATTCTCACCCTTGAATTTGAGTGAATTTGTGAAGTTAGAAAATGTGGTTTTTGTGAGGAAGAAGATAAACTTCAAAAAACCCTTTTCTCCAACTTTAGAACCTATTTCTTCTTCACCCTTCAGGAGGTTTTAATTACCATCAATATGCAAGCGCTTCATCAGCCATGAATGCCAGCAACTAGTTGAAGAATCCAAGTGGGATTTGTGTCAATTTTCTTGTGAAACGCCTCAAGCTTGAGAAAAGTGGGAAATACTCACTAAATTCCCAATTTCTAAGTTTCCAATTTCTTTGTTTTAATTAATTCTATAATTAATTAAAATTTGATTTAATTAATTATCAATTAATCAAATCTAAATCACAATATCCAATTTCTTAAATTGAATCTAAAATGGAAATTAATTTGATTTTTAATTAATTAAATATTTTTAATTAAATAAATAATTTAATATAATATAGCAAATTAATCACATGCCTAATTTTAATACATGAATCCTATTTATGTAATTTAATATTTAATCAATATTTAAATATAATAAACTCTTAAATTTTGTTTATGCCTCTTTGTAGGATACCCTAAAGAAACAAAAGGAGGACTATTCTATGATCCCCAAGAAGAAAAGTGTTTGTCTCGATAAATGCTACATTCTTGGAAGAAAATCAGGTTAAAAATCATCAACCTCGCAGTAAACTAATATTACAAGGAATGACCAAAGATGCTATAGACAAATCAACAAGAGTTGTTGATCAACCTGGTCTATCAACAACTGTTGTTGCCACGTCATGTCCTTCTCAAGAGTTGAGTGTGCCTCAACATAATGGGAGGGTTATTCAGCAACCTGAACGTTATATGGGTTTAACTGAAACTCAAAACATCATACAAAATGATGGTTTAGAGGATCCATTAACCTTTAAAAAGGCAATGGAAGATGTTGATAGGGAACCGTGGAAAAAAGCCATGGACGTTGAAATGGAGTTAATGTACTTCAATTTTTTCTGGGAACTTGTAGATCAACCACATGGGATCAAACCTATAGGTTGCAAATGGATCTATAAAGAAAACAAGACCAAACTGACGAGGTGCAAACCTACAAAGCCAGATTCGTGGCAAAAAGTTTTACTCAAAGAGAAGGGGTTGATTATGAAGAAACCTTTTCTCCTGTTGCCATGATAAAATATATAAGAATACTTCTATCCATTGCCACATATTATGACTATGAAATATGAAAAATGGATGTCAAGAAAGCTTTTCTGAATGGCCATCTTGATGAAAGTATTTGTATATCTCAACCAGAAGGGTTCATCGAATAAGGATAAGAATAGAAAGTCTGTAAGCTTAAACAATCCATTTATGAGTTAAAGTAAGCTTCAAGACCCTGGAATATAAGATTTTTTTATTGCGATCAAATCTTATGACTTTGAACAGAATGTGGACAAACCTTATGTTTACAAGAAAATAATCAACAAGACTGTAACATTCTTAGTACTTTATGTTGATGATATCTTGCTCATTGGGAATGCGACAAGCTTCCTTGTTGACGTAAAGAGATGGTTAGCAACACAATTCCAAATGAAATATTTGGGTGATCTTCAATATGTTCTAGGGATACAAATTTTTTGAAATCGAAGAATAGAACCCTAGCACTATCTCAAGTATCTTATTTTGGCAAGATGTTGTCAAGATATAATATGCAAAATTCCAAAAAAGGTATGTTTCCTTTTAGACATGGAATTCATTTGTCAAAGGAACAGTGTCGGTTAAGACGCCTCAAGACATTGAGGAAATGAAAAGAATTCCATATGCATCTTATGGTTGGGAGTTTGATGTATGCAATGTTATGTACACGTCCTGACATATGCTTCACAGTTGCCATCGTCAGCAGTTCCAATCCAATCCATGACACAGTAATTTGACTGTTGAAAAAACATCCTCAAGTATCTAAGGAGAACGAATGACTATATGCTTGTGTATGGTCCTAAGGATTTGATCCTTACTGGATACACTGATTCTGGTTTCCAGACTGAGTAGATTCAAGGAAATCTACTTCAGATCAATTTTTACTCTCAATGGAGGAGCTATAGTTTGGAAGAAGCATTAAACAGAGTTATATCGCTGACTCCACAATGGAAGCAGAATACGTAGTTGCATGTGAAGCGGCTAAAGAAGCAGTATGGCTACTCAAATTCTTAGCTAACTTGGAAGTAGTTTCAGATATGCACCTGCCCATCACACTGTATTGTGACAATAGTGGTGTTTTGTCCAACTCGAAAGAACCAAGGAGTCACAAACGCGGAAAACATATGGAGAGAAAGTACTATCTCATCAGAGAGATAGTACACGAGGAGACGTGATCATCATGAAGATAGCCTCTTAAGACAACCTTGCTGATCCATTACAAGGCCCTCTCAACTAAAGTGTTCGAAGGCCACTGGTTGGGACTAGGACTCCGAGCACATAATCTAGGGTCAAGTGGGAAAATGTCTATGGTATTAGAGATGCCCTAGTTTATGTTGTTATTTTCCTTATGTTTCTCACTTTATTTTATATATTTTTTCTATACTATTTTTATCATGATTTTGGATTGTTGATTTTTTTTCCTTTATTTGTTTTTTTGTTTATCTGTAGTATATTATTAAGTATTTTTTCATTTTTTTTTTTTTAATAGTGTTTGGTTTTTATGTTTTTTAGGTTGTTTCTTTTTTGTTTTTTTTTTTTTTATTTTTTTTTTTGTTTTTTACTTGGTTTTGTTTTGATTTTTTTGTTGTATTTTATTGTATCCTATGTTCTAATAGTATTCTATATATTATTCCACAGGTTAGTCCAATGGAGATTTGAAGTGCTTAGAATTTTGATTAACATTAACTAATATTTATAAGTATTTATCATCTATGTTTATAATACCTTAAGAATAGGCTAAGTATGATACACATTGGGTGACATAAATTAGCGATCAAGTTATAGTATAATAGCCTAAATGGTCTTATAAAGTATATGGATGATATGGTATTTCATCCTGGTTAACATTATTGGATGTGGCTCACTTCGTATAAGATACAAATGATGTTGACCCATTAATCATTCATGTAGAGACTGTGAGTGGAAGCATCCTATGCAAGGAGTTTGCATAAGACTGGACCTCGAAATTAGGTCACTTTCTTTTATTAACGACGTTTACGGTTTAAAAATTTGACTATTCAAACTAAAATGACCCAGGATGGCATGGTTTAATTCTAGCTTAACTATGAACTTTTATTTTATTACAGGATCTATTCTTTGATTGTGCAAAGGTAAGAGTAGTCCAATAGCATTGCTCAACAAGCCCCCCCTTCCCATTTTGGGATAAGGCCGGGTAGATAGTTTGGGACATAGCTATGCATAGATGGAATTCACTTCCTAACCTGACTCTAAGGATTAGCAAGATAGGTTTGTTCTCTTAGTATTGATGTAGTCTTGGAAGAGCCTACTTCTGAAGGTATGTTTAAGGTACTAACAATAGTCAATGAGTCAATGGAAAGTGAGTTCAGGTAACTTATTTTGACCGTTTAAATGGAGAACAACTTGAAATCTCGATTACTATTAGTCATAACAAAAATATTACGAGAGTGCAAGTAATGGCCGAGCTATCAATGTGTGACCTTGATAGTTCAATGATATAGTAATGTAAGTATCAGTTTAAAAGAGTTTAACAAGATTAATTATACAAATTCATTGGAGCTCATTTGATCTGTTAGTCCACTAGGTCCCTCTACTACGGCTCATTAAAACTAGAATTAGAAAACATTGCAGTATTATATTGGATGAATTTTGGAATTGAGGTTATGAAATTTGAAATGGTTCTAAATTCAATTATTAAGGGTTTTCAAGTTATTATTTGATACACTCTAGAAACGCATTTGTTTAAGATGAAATCAAATCGGAATAGAAGAATCAATATAATATTTAAATTATGATTTAAAAATATAAAAATTGAGTCATATTGGTTGAAAATTGATGTTTTATTTTTTACATATTAAGATATTAAATTAATATTATTATTAAAAAGGTTTGAACTTAAAATAAAATAGTTCTATACAAAAATGAATTAAATTTGGAATTAATTTATAAAACTAATTTTAAATAAAATATGTTTTATTTAAAATTTCAAAAAATCACAAAATTCAAATCATTTGAGAAATATTTGAATTTTAATAAAAGAATAGGATTTCAAATATCCACTGAAGTTTTTTTTAATGTGATCCACTATCCTTTTTTAATGGTTTTAATCATAAATTCCATTTCAAATTCTCATTAAGTCTCCAATAGTGACTTGCTCTCCATGCACGCCATACTTTGATGCATGGTCAAAGATATGTGTGTATAAATCAAAGACGCTCCAAGCTGACTTGATATAAAAAAATATAGATTTTTCTACACTAAACTGCTACATAACAAGAAACACCTCCTCAAACCATCAAAGTCACTCCCAATCACTTGATATACCACTCTCTTTCCTCTTT
>NW_024065125.1:0-1190 GCF_009727055.1 Benincasa hispida
AATAAATTAATTATAAGATAATTGATTTCGGTTTTCTCCAATAACCAACTTAGTGGTTGGTTATGGACAGTTTATGGAAATCGGTGGGATAAAGTGAAAATAGTTTTCATTTTGTCATCCAAACAAGCTACATGACCAAAAAGTAATCAGATTACTATTTGAAAGAGAAAATGATCGATCGAGTATTCTATATGATAGTTACTCGCTACTAAACGATCGAGTACCCAAGTCTATACAGTAGGCTTATTTCTTCTGATGCCTACTTGATCGTCTACTTCCTCCTTCCCTCTTCCTAAATCCATACAGAGCCCACAACTCCTGGATTCTCACACCAAGAATACCAAGGTAGCCTCGTGATAGTGTTAAGTTCTCTTCGAGGGTCGAGGATTGAGTTTTACTCGATTGTGATCGAGTATTTTCTAGTTCGTGTTGTTTGCTGGTTTGATCATTGTGTTCATGTTGTTGGATGCATTGGTGTTCTATTGAGGGAATTACTAGAAGAAAAGGGTTCTTCAAAGGTATTGTACTCAATCCCTTTGTATTTATTCTTCGAAGCATGCTATAATAGTCTTTGATGCATAATTGTTTATGTTTAATTGTAAATGTTCATTTTCTTTCACAATGAGATTTGGAACGATCTGCTTCCACTCATTGGTTCTCTAGATTTAGAGTTTCTTCAGGACCACCACTAGATCTTCCCTACTATTCTCTAGGAGCCTTAGATTGAGTTGTGGAACTCAAAACAAGCTTGAACTTAGGAAATTGGAGGAGAGGTTTTCTAGTTTTTCAACTTGTTGAAGAACAACTTCTTTAACCTTCAAAAACTCAACAATTTCAGCAATTGCATTAGCTTTTCCACTCAATCAAGAGTATTTTTATTACATGACTCTCATGCAAATTGATCACTTGAAGTGATTCTAGCTACTTCTTAAATTTGGTGGTTAAATTGTGTGTAAGAAGGTGACTAACCTTCTTGCTAGAAAGTAGGAAAATCCCACATTGGGATTTTCCTATTTGTCAATTTCCTTTTTGGTTTTTGAATATGATTTTCAAAATCAAAATATTTTTCCAATTTTAATTCTTTAATTAAAGTTGAAATGTTATTAATTTTACAAAAAAAATAATTCAATAATCAATTTTTCTAATAAAATTAATAATTAATTAAATAATTTAATTAATTCTATTAATTT
>NW_024065126.1:0-1189 GCF_009727055.1 Benincasa hispida
TCTTCGAACTACATTATGACTTGATCCCTATCACTAAGAAAGGTATGTAGGCAGCTTGAAAGAAACTTCAAGTTCAGTCCAGTTAAAAAACAAAAACTTGAACTACGTCATGATTCAATCCTTTTCTTTAAAGGTACGAAGGAAACTTAAAGAAATTTAAGTTTAGTTCATCAGAAGAGGTACCACAACCACCTAAGTATAATACTACAAGATTGATGCTGATCATCCCTGTCAAAAAATGACACTTCAGATTGAAGATGTTCATCTCTATTGGGGGCAACACAATGGGTTGAAGATGTTCATCCCTCGTAAGGAGCCAACACAGTAAATAAAAGGCACATACGTGGAATGCACTTCGCTTCCTCTTTAAAAGTAAACTTATATGCTCCTCCATCTTCAAGTTTAGAGGCTCTATCGATGCTTCATCTTCATGCTCAAAGTCACAAAGTCAAGCCTACTGCTAAAGCTTCATGCTTCATCAAACTCAAATGCGAAGAATTTGTCGATGCTTTGTCAAACTCAAGTGCGAAAGTCTCGTCGATGCTTCTCCATATTTAAGTTCAAAGGCTTCATCAATGCTTCTCCATCTTTAAGTTCAAAGGCTTCGTTGATGCCTCTCCATCTTTAAGTTCAAGATTAGCATGCATGGCCCCACTTCCATCTTCAAGTTAAAGGTCGGTGTGCATGACTCCGCTCCATCTTTAAGTTCAAGGTCAGTGTGCATGGCTCGGCTTCATCTTTAATGACTTGGTCTACAAAATCATGACGCAGCTTCGCTTCATCTCCAAAGTCTGGCGTGGTTCGCTTCATCTTCAAACTGATGACGCGACTTCACTTCATCTTCAAGTTGTGGCATGGCTTCGTTTCATCTCCAAACTGATAGCACGGCTTCATTTCATCTCCAAAATGTTGGCGTAGTTTCGCTTTATCTCCAAAGTCGTGGTGCGGTTTCGTTTCCTCTCCAAAATGTTGGCCTGACTTTGCTTCATCTCCAAAGTCGTGGCGTGGCTTCGTTTTATCTCCGAATTGATGCCACGGTTTCACTTCATCTCCAAACTGATGACGCGGCTTCACTCCATCTTCAAAGTCGTGGTGCGGTTTCGTTTCCTCTCCAAAATATTGGTACAACTTCACCTCTTCTCCAAAATTGGTGTAGCTTTGCTTCTTCTCCAAAAATGTGGGTGTGGTT
>NW_024065127.1:0-65973 GCF_009727055.1 Benincasa hispida
TAGCGCTACACAATGAGATAGGCGATCGTGTAGGCGGGCACTAGACGATCAGGCTATACGATAGACAAAGTACTACACGATCAGTGTAAGCGCTAGACGATAAGCATGGAAGCTAGGCGATAGTGCTAAACGATAGCACTAGACGATAGCCGTGCTTTGGTAGATGATGGGCGTTAGCACTACACGATGAGTAAGAGGTATGTGGCAACACTATGCGATGGTGCTATGCGGCAACGCTATGTGATGGAGCTATGCGGCAATGCTATGCGATGGTGCTATGCGACAATGCTATGCGATGGCGCTATGTGGCAACGCTATGCGATGATGCTATGCGGTGGCCTTGCTAAACGATAAGCTATGCAATGATGATAGGCGGTGGCCTTGCTAAGCGATAAGCTATGCGATGATGCTATGCGGCGGCCTTGCTAAACGATAAGCTAGATGATGAGACACGCCATGGTGAACGCATGGTGAAACGTCTTGCGTTGCTAAGGCTTGCGGTACATAAGGCTTGTGAGGTTAGTTGCATTGGTCTTGAACAAGAGACTAAGGACGTTGACAAGCAATTAAGACATACATGCGATGGTCATAAGGGATGCGTTAGCAAGAGCCTAGGCGATGGTAAGCTATACCATGAGGTGTTGAGTTGAGAACTAGGATGACTCAAGGGTTGACATGCATTGGAGATGTGCTATATGCGTTGGACATCTGATGGCATGTGGACGCATAGGACAAGGCTTGACCAAATAGTATGTGTTGAAGAGGGTTGGCCATAATCCTAGTTGGGCGCATAGGCCAAAGGTAAGTCATGAGGGAGAGGAAGGTATGCGGCCAAGGATGCGATGCCTTCAGATTAGTACGACTCAAGTTATGCGTTGATGAGAAAGCCATGGGTTGATGATGGCTAACCAAGAAAAGGACATGCACGGCCAAGCAATAAGGTTAGGATGAGCCTTGCGAGCATCTAGCATATCCAACAAAGTTGCGTCAATGGGATGCACAAGGTAAGGTTGCATTAATTGGCAATGGCATAATCGAGGTTAGTAGGTTGCATATGGGGAAAGGTGCTAGAAGGCAATGGCTTGAAGGGTGTTATGTTGAGATTTAAAAGACACCGCAAGGGTGCAAAGATAGGATGGACGCATGCACCAAGGGGTGGTGTCCAGACATGTGTGTTGCGCCAGTTGGATGAATGCATATGAGATTGAATGGACATATTAAATGTTGTCATTCGGACATGTGGCTGGTTGAGGAGAAATCTTAGGCCTTAAGCAAATGAGATGGATGCACAAGAAGATATACAAATTTAAGGGCTATGCGTTGGTAAAAAGGAAGGAAGACACCTTGGATTGCGATGACGTAATATTGCGTTAATAGTGTAAGGAAAGGACACTTGGACATGTGTCCTAGTAGGAGGTGTCGGCCTTGGAGAGATTTTGGACGCCTATAAATAGAGCTAAGGACTTCCGATGATAACTTTAATTCTCTTCAAAGGAAATTAGGAAGAGCGTACGAGGGTCGAGTGGGAGGAACTATGCATTGATGGAAGAATGCATGCGTTGGTAGCAAAAAACCATGCGTCGGTCATGAAGTTCCAAGAGAAGGAGATGCTGTCAGACAGGAAGTTCTAGAAGTAGCATCAACTTGGGACGAGGATATCTCCCAGAATACTCGTGCGTTTGGAGTGATTCCAAAGCCACTTAAAAACTCTGAGAGACTAGTTTTCAGGGTAGGGCTTCTGAAGAAGAAGTTCCAAGGAATCGGATTGGAGAATGAGGAAAAAATAGAAGGGTCGAGCTGTCGGGTAAGCATGGGCCATTCTTGATGTTTTGATGATTTCGGCCAAACCACGAGAATTTATGAGCTAATATTTCAAGGTAAGCTTCCTGAGACATTTTAGAACATGTTTGCAGAAGAAAGTATCTTAAAATAAGTTCTGAAACTATGAGTAATATAAGCTGATAATTGAATCTGGAATTTAGGGTTCAAAAGGGAAACCAAGGAAACCTAAGGAACTTCGGAAAGGAAAGTTCCTAACCAACAAAGGTGACTGGTTATTCCATTGTTTGAATGGTTGATTTCTATATATATATATATATATATGATTATATATATAGGTTTTGTTTGAAATATTGGCATGACCAGAAAATGTGTTTTGCATGGATTTGTTTGTTGTTGTATTGTTGTCACAATGCATGTATATTTGCATTAGGAAATGGGATTCATACCTGGAGATATTTTTAGCGTGCTTGGTAGGATGCTTGGCTGGGATTGTCAGAATATCTGGTTGGAATTGTCAGCGTACCCAAACGTGGCTAACAAGAAATGTCGACATGTGCACAGTCAACGGGTTATAGGGTATTGAGCTTGTGTCCACGTTGGTCACCATGGGTCATTCGCGGAGAATACCTGGGAAAAATACATAATCATGCCAGGGTTGTCCACCTAACAGGCTAGGGAGATTACATTTTGCTATGTGATTGTTGTTGATTGTGGAATTGTTTTCCAAAAGATTAATTTCTAAAATCAAACTTATGTTTGATTAAAGCTGCCACTCACTGAGCTTTGTAGCTCACGTTTTCCATGTTTTATGTCTCCTCCCCCCCCCAGATAGTGGAAGGTGGGGAGTTCCAGGGTGCTGCTAAGGTCAAGGTCTGCCATAAGCCACAATTACACTTACAGAGGGTTTTAAAGAATGGTTGTTGTAAACTTTGTAATTAAGTCTTGAAGTTGTATGAACATTACATTGTTATAATATAAAATGGGCCTAGTTTATCAGTTTTTGTTAACTCCTTGACTTAAAGTTTATTGAGTGTAGTAAAAAGGATTAGTTGGGCAGTAGGTTTCACAAAAGGGTGGTATCTGCGATCCCTCATGCCTCTCTTCGAGGTCAAGAGTGCGGGCTCGGGGCGGGTTGTGACAAGTTGTGTGCCAGACGATTTTTGGAACGAACCTCGTTTGGTACACCAAACAGCCCCCGGGCCCCCACGGGCTAACTCGGGGCCCAATTTTTTTGTGTGAACCTTCCGACGTGAAGAAACGCGAAAACAGACTCAGGAGTTAAGAAATATGAAAAAAAATTTGTGTGCCAGACAATTTTGAGAATGAAGCTCTTTTGGTGCCCCAAACGACCATCGAGGCCCAATTTTTGTGCGCAAACCTTCCAACATGAAAAAGCGCAAAAAAGGACCATGGGGTTAAGAACTATGAAAAAAAATTCGTGTGCTAGACGATTTTGGGAATGAAGCTCGTTTGGTGGTCCAAACGGCCACCGGAGCCTGCGGGCTACCCTGGGGCCCAATTTTTGTGTGCGAACCTTCCGGCATGAAAAAGCACAAAAACGAACACAAGGGTTAAGAACTATGAAAAAAGTTATGTGTTAGACGGTTTAGGGAACGGAGATCGTTTGGTGTCTCAAATGGCCCCCGAGGCCCAATTTTTGTGCGTGAACCTTTCGATGCGAAATAGTGCGAAAATGGACCCAGGGGTTAAGAACTATGAAAAAAAGTCGTGTTTCATACGGTTATGGGAATGGAGCTCATTTGGTGCCCCAAACGGCAATCGGGGCCCCGCAGGCTGCCCTAGCGACCAATTTTTGTGCGCGAACCTTCTGACGCGAAAAAGTGCGAAAACGGACCCAGGAGTTAAGAACTATGAAAAAAGTCGTGTGCTAGACGGTTTCGCGAACAGAGCTCGTTTGTTGCCTCAAATTGCCCTCGGGGCCCCGCAGACTGGCCTAGTGCTCAATTTTTGTGTGCGAACCTTTTGGCATGAAAAAGCACAAAAATGGACCAAGGGGTTAAGAAGTATGAAAAAAAAAATAATGTCCTAGACAGTTTTGGGAACGGATCTCATTTGGTGCCCTAAACGGCCTTCGAGGTCCCGCAGGGCCCAATTTTTGTGCACAAACCTTCCGACGCGAAAAACCGCAAAAACAGACGATGGGGTTAAGAACTATGAAAAAAAGTCGTGTGCGCGACAAATTTTGGAATGAAGCTCGATTGGTGCCCCAACCGACCACCAGGGCACTACGGGCTGCCCCAGGTCCAAATTTTTGTGTGCGAACCTTCCGACACGAAAAAGCGCAAAAACAAACCCAGGGGTTAAGAACTATGAAAAAAAGTTGTGTGCTAGACGATTTTGGGAAGAGAGCTCGTTTGGTGCCCCAAACGGCCCCAGGGGCCCAATTTTTGTGCGCGAACCATCAGATGCGAAAAAATGCAAAAACGGATCCAGGGGTTTAGAACTATGAAAAAAGTCGTGTGCCATATGGTTTTGGAAACGGAGCTCATGTGGTGCACCAAATGGCACCCAGGGCCCCGTGGGCTGCCTCGATGCCCAATGTTTGTGCACGGATCTTCCGACGCGAAAAAGTGCGAAAACGGACGTATAGGTTAAGAACTATGAAAAAAAGTCGTCTGCCAGATGGTTTTGCAAATGAAGCTCGTTTGGTGCCCCAAACAGCCCCTGGGGCACCATAGGCTTTCCTGGGACCCAATTTTTGTGCACAAACCTTCCGACGTGAAAAAGTGCGAAAACGGACCCAAGGGTTAAGAACTTTGAAAAAAAGCCATGTGTCAGACGGTTTTGGGAATAGAGCTCGTTTGGTGCCTCAAATGGCCTCTGGGGACCAATTTTCGTGCACGAACCGTCTGGCGCGAAAAAGCACAAAAACGAATCCAAGGTTTAAGAACTATGAAAAAGTTGTATGCTAGATGATTTTGAGAACAGAGCTCATTTGGTGCCCCAAACAGCCCCTATGTTTGATTGTATCAGCAAGTAGTGGAAGCAACAAGGATCAATAAGAACTCCAATTCATTATTTTTGGAAGAAACTAAAGCATGCTCTTGCAGAAACAAGTGGATTTCAAGCCATACCTTTGTAGAACTTCTTTAAATCTCGATTTTCAACTGCAAACTTCTCCAAATCTTGTTGTAGACCACCTCAAGATCTTACCTACTATCCTCTTGGAGCTTTACATTGTGTTGTGGGACTCAAAATAAGCTTGAATGAAGGGAATTTGAAGAAATACTCACAACATCAACCCAGTTGAAGAACACCTTCTTCAATTCGAATTTTTCAGCAAAAATCCTATCGATTGCGCTCATCAATTTCACTCCAATATTATCAATATATTGTAGACTATCATGCAAAGAAGATGGCTGCATAAGATGCAGCTCATGCTTGGAGTTACTGAAGCCAAAGAAAGTGGGTTTAGTGTGAGCAACTTGAAGGTGATAATCGAAAAACCGAAATTCCATTTTGTGTTTATTTAACTTTTTTAACTTCTTCAAATTGATTTCAAAAATCAATTTGATTTATAAAATTGAAAATATTATTAATTTTACACAAATAATTTCATAAATTAATTTTTCTAATAAAATTAATAAATAATTATTTAAACATTTTAAATAATTCCAATTAATTTAATATCAAGTATTAAATTAATTTTACACAAATCTACCTTCATGTATTTACATCATATTTAAATATTAATTCTCCAATTCTATTTATTTCTTAAAATTAAACGTGTAATTATATTTCATATAATTACTAATTCCTTTAGTTATAATCTGAACGTTTCAAATTACTTATCACGCTACTCTAATGCTAGTCCATTTACGAGCTATTAGGGGGATCTCATGAACCTATACGTCATGGGCTCCAACAATCCGAGATCAATTGGCTAAACTTATTACACCGAATTAAGCCCATTAGTTAACTAATGGGTCACTCCACTAAAGACCATAGTTGAACTCCCCTCATTGTAGATATATTATGTTCACTCGATATAACCATGATTAGTAAGTTAACCCTTCACAGGTTGTTTGTAATAACAGTTGGGTCAAATGTCTGTTTTACCCCCGAGATTACCTCTTGTTCCTTAAGTCCCACCGATTCTCTAATGAACAATTGATTTGTGATCCAATCAACAAACCAAGTCCCTCTCGGGCCAATGAAGAAGGTGGGGCCGCTTGTTCAAGACCCGGAGTCAGCACTTAAGGGAATAACTTCTCTATTATCCCTAAAAGCGAGTAGGAGTGAATTCCTTCTTGCACCCTATGTCCCCAGTTATCTACCCGGTCTTACCCCTAAAATTAGAGTTTATTGAGTCGACACTGTTGAGCCAACCCTCACCTATGAAAATCTAAGGATAATCCCGAATAAACAGGATTCCTGGTTAGCTCAGGATTAAGGTCAAGTTACCTAGGTCATCGCTTTGAAATAGTCAGTCTTAAACAGTAAACAACATTAAAAAGTAAGAGTGACTGATTTCGTGGTCTGATCTTGTACAAACCCATTTGCACAGGACGCCCCCACTCCTCGTGTCATAACATGTATGAATGAGGATCACTTTGTTTGTAGCACTTTACAACTCTTTGTAACAACTACAGAGTAGGCCGCATCCAATAGTATTACCAGAATAAGGCATCCAACCTTATTCAATATACTATAAATCATTTTGACTATTTACTCGAACCTGATCCACTTTTATGTCTCCACATAAAGTTCAAGTACTCATGTAATAGTCATGGGTCTTTTAGGTTTATTGGACTTCTAATAAGCAATACATATATTCAATAACAACTTATTGAATTTTCAGAATAGGTTTTATTGTTTACAAAACCACGAGTTTTAGGACATAAAACACAACAAACTCCCACTTGGACATTAACTCCAGTGGTAACTTATATATCCAATATATAAGAATGAGTTTCTGAGTTTTATAGAGAAATACAATAAATTAGGGCATCCCATACCCATGGTTTACCATTCGGTATCCCATACTCTCCCACTTGCCCTAGGTTATTTACTTGGTATTTCTAGTCATACTAGGTGACTCTCAAACACTTTAGCCAAGAGAATCATTGTAAACATGTTAGTGTACAATAGACTTCTTATTAAACTATATTCTCAATAATGACCAGGAAGTCATACTTTCCTCCCACTATATTGAGGCACTCTCAACTCTTTGAGTAAAATGCATCTGTCCTATCTTAACAACTTTTGTTAAGAGTATTAATTCAATAACTCTTTATTAAATAGACCTAGAAAATTTTAAACTTTCTATACTTTGATCTAATCGATTTCTAGTCATTTTAAATATCTAAATATTTATAAATGGCTTTTACTAGTTCAATTCTTAATAGAAGTTGCTATGAGATAGAACAAACATAATTTTTGAAAATGAACATTTCATTAACAAAAATATATACATTTTGTTCTTTACAAGATAACAAAAACAAGTGAAATTATCCACAACGGCAACATCTCCCACTGGTTGAGCTGAGCAAGAGGTCCTCAGGAACTAGTTTGCCTATTTTGCTTGTTAGCTTTGTTGCTAAATCCCCAGCAACGGCGCCAAAAACTTGTTCGTTCACTTCGTGATGCGAGCTTAGGAGTGTATTGTATGAGAAAATTGAAAAAATAGGGTGCAAATGTGAATTGATGCGTTGATGATGCGTGAAGGGACACGTGACACTCCTCCTTATGCGTTCAAGTTTTCCTGAATCAGATCCAAGTATAAATCTAATCCAGGTTCCTGGTAAGTCCAGAGTCGAACTCAGGGATTTAGATTAAAGCTAATGTAGAGCTTGCATTGTAGCTAATGTAGAAATATCCTAAGTGAATGTAGAATGGTTATCTACACTAAGTTTGTTGTGTGCGTACAAGAAGATACAAAAAGGTCAAGTGGAAAATAGGGGGTTTTGTGAAAATGGTGTTCAGTGTAAGTGGTATGCGTCGATCTAAGTGAATTGTACACGCACAAGAACGTGATGCGGATGGAAATGACTTTGCTTGTTTGTAACTCTATAAATGCATTAGATTTCTGCTTACTATCTATTTAGCACTTCTCAATGCGAATGCCATACAAATTCCTATCTCTAGGATGCATGAATTAATCACAGAATGCAATAAAACACTAGTGCCTCTATCTCTATATGTACCAAGCATTTTTTAACTTAATGCTTGCTTGCTTATTCTCTCGAATAATTCAAGCTAAAGTAGCTTTTACCAAGTGATTATGTTGGCTTAAGCATTTAGAAATGGACTTTGCATGAAGTTATAGATGCATCTAATGTAAGGCAAGAAATAAACAGTAGCAAAGTGTAGTTGATCAAATATGTGAATTCATAAAGAACCATATTGTCTTTACGAGATCAATACTTAATCGAATGAGATGAAGATAATAGAATTGAGATGAAAAGGAAAGAGTCAAGCCGTAGAGTACAATCTCTTGCCCTCTTTGGCTCAATTTAAATTCGTGTACAACAAACTTGTAGAAGAAATGGAAGAAAATTCTCTCTCGATCTCTCGACCTAAGTTTTCTCCACTCCTTGATCAACAGTGGGGGGGTAGATCTTTTCCTTCTTGTGTTCTTCTTGTCACATCAACACAACTCTAAGTCTCTAAATTTCAGAATTATACAAAATGGGCTAATCCTTTTTCTTTTGGTGGGATTTCTTCTATTTATAGGCGTTGTTCTTCATCAACTTGATGATGGGACAACATTAAATTCCATACCCTGGTCAACCGTCTGACACTCACACTTTTTAGATGCCGCCAGCTGCAGATGCCCATGCTTGCAAGTGATGATTTGACACAAACAACCTGAGTCAATGAACCTTTGTTGCGTTGAAATCCCTCCGATACATGTCCATGCGTTGACGTTGCCTGCGACACTTAGAATCTTTGTTGAAATCCTGCAATATTATGCGTTAGTGACACAGCTTTCAGCAATAAACACTCTTTTGTATGAGTTTGGTAGTGTTGAGTAATTACATGCGTTTTCTCTAAGAATGATGGGATTTTATCATTAAAAGCCCTAATTGTTCCAACTTTTGAGAGACAATAACTTTTATTTCTACAAGTTATCAACTACCGTTTTTGGTCAGAAATTACTAAAACTTTAATAATTCTATAAATGTAACCCTCCGTTTTCAGATGTCAGAGATCGACCCCAACTATGCTACCAAAATGGAGAGTCAAGGTTGGGAATGGACCTAAGAAATCCTATCCATTTCTGGAGTTTGAGTTGTTCCGAATCTTATGTTATAACCCTCCGTGGGGATAGTCATCGTTAAACGACTAGCAATGGTCCGCTTAAAGCTGACCAGCAGGCATAACATAGAAATCTCACGGTCCACACTAATGGAAGAGACCGCAGGATATGTTGACACATATCCTTCACCCACTTACTATAAACTACTTCCCCCATTTACCTTCTTATTGACTCATACAAACACTTTCCGTATGAAGGTCATTCCTAGGGTGACACAAAGCGTCATATGAATCTTATGGTGTAAACTATGTGGAGACGTGGAAGTTGAAATTTGTATATCGTATATTTGATTTATGTTTGAACATCTTCTCCTTATTCACCAAAATCTAGAATTATGCTAAAAAAAATACTTTCTGTATGGAGGTCACTTCTAGGGTGACACGAAGTACCGCTTAAATCTGGATTGTGAACTCTTAGGGACGTGAGAGCTAAAAATAACGTATCATATATGTTATTAATCTCCCACTTAAGTTTTCTAATAACTTTATCATATAGAAGTTATTGAACTCCCACTGAAGTATTCTATTAATTGGATAAATTTATACTTAGGTTCTTTTTGGCTAATGAAAACAACCCTACGTCTATGTGATTTATCCAAGTATAACACTTATAAATTGATTTAAACCTATGATGTCTAGGTTAACATTTTATTACCTCACACCGCTCACGTATGCTCATAAAATCGGTTAACAACACTCAATAATTCGGCCATAATCCCCAAGTAGGTGGTGTACCGTAGACTGTCAACTTAAGTATCCCCAGCCTTAGATAAGATTATATACCAGTTGAGTTTGTAACCAGAGTTTTACAAGTCTAACGATCTATTTTAACTATTAAATGAGTGGTCAACCTACGTGAGCATGCAGCTGTTCTTTGTTATGGATTTTAACTAACCCAATTTTATAACAGCTTACAAAATTTTAGACATGCTAAACATCCACAACATACATCAAAGGCATTCAATATTTAATATAACAATTATTAAATACAAGAAACCCTAACATGCATACTATATATTATAACATACTTTCAATATATGTAACATGCTTCTTATGGTGGGATTTTAAATCTACATGGCATGACTTATTTCAGTCTATCAGCAATGAGGGCATTGCTCTGTATAAATTTGGGGCTGCTAGTATTTATTTTCAACCTTGATACTTTTAGAGATTATACAAAAAAAAATCATAACGTTGAGATCGAATCCTACTCGTAGTTGGATGTCCACATGAAACCCGTGGGGGCAAGCAAAAACAAAGGTAGGAATCGTGATCAACGCATAAATCAAGTGATCGCAACTCCGCTGCCAAATAAAATGGTCGTGAGTTTAGACTGAGAAAGAGTGCCTTGCTCATAGTTGGATGCGCGCATGATACCCATGGGGGCAAGCCAAAATGAAGGCTAGGCATTTGGATCAGTGCAAGGTCACAAAATGAATATTTAAATCACGCAAGGGTAAAAATCATTTGGAAACACCCTGGTTGGAGAAAGTTTTGAAATAAATCATGTGATGTCCTGGAAACAAGTAATGTCTTTTTGAAGGTTAAACTTGCGGTCCCTAAGTATTAGAAATATTTTAGGAAAAGATCAGGATAGAAATTAAGAAGGTGTCGGATCATGAAATTTGAATAAGCTTTGAGAAATCTAGGTATGGTAAAAGCAGTTGACTTTTTAAAGAAAATCTTTAGTTTACGCTTGAGGACAAACATTTTTTTAAATTTGGGGGTGTGACAACAGGTAGAAATGCACGTTATTATGCAAATAAGTAAAACAATGAGAGATTGCGACGGTAAAAATAAACAAAATCATGTCCAAAAGTGCTGAACTGAAGAAATTGCGATCGCATGCGCCCATCGTATAAAAGTAGCTAATTTACTTATTTTGTGCAGGAAAAATGCGTTGGCGCAAGTTAAATTACGATCCAAGGAATTAGGCGACCGCGCGCTTGAAAGATTGCGATCGAAAAGCATGCGATCGTATGCAATCGTGAGAGGTTTCTCAAGAAGGTGGCCGCATAAAGATTGCACATCAAGGTGACATCATAATAAATCATGATGGGACGGAAAGCTGATGACGATCGAATCCGAATTTAGTTGACAAGCCGTTAAAGCCACACTGTAGCAAAGTACACTCAACTTTTGGTGACCATTAATCAGCGTGTCAGAGTAGGAGATTAATGACTGCCCATCATTGCAATCATTAGAGAGAAAGGCTGCTTCACCTTGAGCTTTATAAATACCGGAGGCCACCATTGTAAGGGGGTTAACAAGTTAGATCATATACAAGTTAGAGAGTTGTAGTCTGCCCGCTACATACTTAGATTTAGAGGGCGAAGACGAGCTAGGAGACGAAGAAGCTGAGAGATCATTTGTCACACCCCGCCTCAGACCACCCTCTTAGCCTAGAGAAGGGTGTGACTGCAGCAGTTATCAACCCTGACACTTACTGCCTAATAACTCTTACGGAATAACTCTGATACCAAAATATAACTTATATATAGCGGAATGTCTTTAGGCCAAAAATTTATTAATTTAGAAACATAACATATTTAGAGTCATTACAACACTAGATTTACAAGTCCCAAAACACAAAAACTCTAGTCCCTATATGAACAACAGTAACATGTGTACAATATTAACAGTAACCATCTAAACAGACGGGTTACAAATCCCTTTATCCTTTAGTGGTCGAATAGATGCAAAGATATCTTCAGAGGATTTGACCGCTACCTGTGGGGGGAAAGGAAAACATTTGAAAACGGGGTGAGCTTGCGCCCAGTGAGTGACTTAAAAAAGATAATTGATTCTCATGCAAAATCTCAATAAAGAGTTTAACTGAAATATAAGCTTCTACAATACTTGTACTGCAGTATAAACATTTTCTAAGCATGAAACATATAAAGCTATTTTAATCATAAAATAGTAAAACTGTTTCTCAGTTGAGGATAACCCTACTGTGAGTAAAAACAATCCCAACACCAACTACTAGTCAAGAGAGAACCCTTTTGCTCAATCTCTGACTCTACCTACGTTCACGTGGCTATACTAAGTACCGTCATACCTTAGGTACTTCTGTTCAGATACCTTCTCAAACGTCCTTCAGTATCTGGTTGGTTTGGTACCTTCTCAAACGTTCTTCAGTACCAATAGATACCTTCTCAAAGTCCTTCGGTATCTAGTTGGGTGGATACCTTCTCAAATGTTCTTCAGTATCGTGTTTTAAGTAAAACTAGTCATAAATGACTTTCTCTCTTTAAAGCATGTAAAGTATAACACATATAAAAACATGGCTTTAAAGGTAATAACGCATGCTGAGTATATTTAACACATATAAATCGCTTTTCAACAATTTCTCACACGCATGCATTTAAAACATAACTCATGGTTTGCTTGAAAATTACTTTGTAAAACTAGCTGGCATGAGAATAATCTTCTTTAAAACATGCTTTCTATTACATGTTGTAATAAAACATTTTAAGCAAATTTTTTAGTAAAAACGTTTTAGCCGCTCACCTTGATTGCTTAGGAGCTTTTCACTCTAGTAGCTCCCTTTTCTACCTCGGGCTCCCTTTTCACCCCTAGAATCTAGATTCAACTTACAGCTTAGATTAATCATAGTTTTGAACCATATTTTGAGATACTTACTTCTACAAGCATGTTCTAAAATATCTCAGAAAGCTTACCCTAAAATTTGAGCTCAGAAAGCCTCGTGGTTTGGCCGAAATCACAGAATCTTTAAGACTGACCCAAACTGATTCGACAGCCTGACCCTTCTGTCTTCTTCTCAGTTTTCAACCCGATCCCTTCGAGCTTTTCCTTCAACAGCCCTACCCTAAAAACTAGACTCTCAGAGCTTTTGGGTGTCTTTGAAATCACTCTAAACACACGAGTAAATTGAGAGAACTTCTCATCCCAAGTTGATGTGTCCTCTTTAGACTTCACTGTCCAATGTGTCCTCTTTGAAATTCTATGACTAACGCATGGATTTGGCTCCAACACAAGGTTTGCTCAACACTCCCACTCCTTTTATGGTATTTCTAAATTTTGATCTAAAAATGAATTCTCTTGGCTCTATTTATAAGCATCCAAACGTTCTCCAGAGTTGACACCACCTACTTGGCTGCATGTCCAAGTGTCTCCTTCTCACCCCATCAATGCAATGCTGTGATCAACGCAAGCTAAGTGTCTTCCTCCCACATTGCCAACGCATGAGCCTCCAATCTGATGCCACCACCTCAAATTCTTAAGGCTTAAGGCTTTCCTCCCAAGAAGACACATGGTTTTAATGATGTTCTCCTGATGAAGCCAACCATCGGTCACTCGCTCGGCCGCATGGGCTGTGCGCTTGGCTGCATGGCAGGGCACCTCAATGCACGGCATGGCTGCTCGGCAGGGTGCTCACCGCATAGGCGTGGCCGCTCGGCAGGGTGCTCAACGCATGTGCGTGGCCGCTCGACGCACGACAGGGTGTCTGGCCGAGGCTGCTTGATGCATGGGCAGGGCATCTGATCGAGGCTACTCGACGCATGGCTGGGGCGCTTGGCTGGCCACTCGATGCATTGAGCAAGGGCGCTGGCCGAGGTTGCTTGACACATGGTTGCCTTCCAATGCATGCCTTGCCTACCCTTGTGCCTTCCAACGCGTCATCTCCATTTTCCTTCTTCAGCCGCATGCCCTCACCAACAACCCTTCCAACATATCAACACCACCCTTCCAACACATCAACACACAAAATTCTATACTTAGCCAAATTTTCGAAATTTTCCTCAAAAGTCAAACATCCAAATTTCCTCTTTTCTTTTAATTTTCCACTCTTTTCTCTACCATTCACACTAGTTTCTACATCAACCTACTCATCACACTGATCTCAATAAGGAATATACTCATGTAGAGAAATTAGGATTCGAGGTTCACATCATTCCCGGACAGATCGAGAGACTGCCAGAAAGCACTACAAAAATATTCATCTGGACAGAATTGAAGTGAAAAAGACAGTGTAAAAGGCCACGAGAAGCAAGACATTGCTTGTCGGGCTTCTTATCTCTAAATCCCATTGTTATTTTGTATTCAGCACTTCATTTAATGGAAATGGAAATCTCATTTCAATCTATGTTCAATCTCTCCACATTTCATATGAGTAGCTAAATTTCCAAATGGGTTGAGAAGTACTTAGCTGGCATGACCTAAGATGTACATTTTATGCGATCATCTAGGCTTGAGAGATTTAGATTAGAATCTAGACTTGAGAGAGTCAGATTAGAACCACATAAGCAAGAAATAGAAACTTAGACATAAGTTCTATCGCTATTTTTCACATTGCATGCACCCTAGAAATAGGATATGATAGTATGCAGTCACCTTGTGTATGTGTGCATCATTCATCATCGCATAGACAAGAACAGAGGCTTAGATATAATTTCTATCGACATTTTCATATACATTGCATGTGTCCTAGAAATAGGAATTATGGCATTTGCATTGACAGATGACATGCTGTTGTTTGTGGGTAGCATGATCGCATAGCTTGTACGTAATCTTAAGAATTGTTAGCTAAACCACTTCTCAACCCATTCACCGCATACTCATTGTAACTCTCGATTTCATCAACTCTATGTTTGAACTCCGTCGCATAGGAAATATTCTTTATCAAAACACCATCCAACTTATTTGTTTTCGCCACCGCAAGAGAATCAAAGTAGCTATCACATATTTACTTAGTAGTCCTTGTGTTCGACCCTGGACTTACCAAGAAACCTAGTGAGACTTATACTTGGGTCTTATTAGGTAAACTTGCATGTGCAATGCATAACACATCACCGCAAACTCATACCATAATCGCATTACATTTACAATGCAACAAGTTTTTGGCGTCGTTGCCGGGGACTACGGCAGTACATATTGTACTAACAATAAACATTTTTTGTTTTCTTTGCAGCTTTTGACCTCTGTGCATTGCCATTCCTTTCGTAAGGGAAGAAGAAGGTTTCGCATGAGTGAAGGACATATTCTTGAGTCCAACTACGACCTAGAGATCAAAAGAACATTCCGAAGAAGACAGAGAAACAACCACTGAGAACAACAAGAAAGAACTCCAAGAATGGCGGAACAACCAGAAGAAGGAGCCGCAAACGCGAACAACATCATGGCAAACTCCATTCTCCTGACGAACGACTGCAATAGACCCATCCGGGACTATACGTCACCTAACCTATATGATTTCTCCCCAGGAATCATGAGGCCAGCTTTGGATGGATCGAGGTTTGAGATGAAGCTGGTTATGTTATAGATGATCCAGACAGCCGGATGATAACGGGCAGAAATTCACGTTATTACAGTGCTAAGTTATTAAACAATGAAGGTTTGCATTGATAAAATATGTTAGATTGCATCCAAAAAGCATTAAGTTCATAACATTGCGGTCACATGCGTTCATAAATAGAAGAGCCAAGACGCCGGAAGATCGCTCATAGTAACTCGAGAGAGAACCCAGAGGCGTAGAAAGCAAAGAGCGGGCCGACTCTCGCGAGAGTGGGATTATGTTTTGAACAGAAGTAAAAAAGCCAGTGTAAAAGCCTGGGAAGCAAGAGATTTCCACCAGGCTCTTTATTCTCTTCTTGCATTGTTATTTTGTACTTGAACTTTTATTTATACAATGAAAGTTCTTATTCTACATTTGTTCACTCTCTTAGCACGCATGAGTAGCTAAAATTATCGAATGGGTTGAGAAGAACTATGTTGACATGACCTAGGATCTTCATCGCATGCGATTATCTTGTTTTATGCTATGCCTAACATCCTTTTAGACCTACTTGAGAGAGAATCTAAAGAAAGAACCTGAGACTTGAGAAAGCTAGGTTAGAATCTAGACTCGAAATAGCAAGATTAGATCTACATAAACAAGAGATAGGGACTTAGAGATAAGCTCTGTTTGTCAACCTGCATCGCATGCATCCTAGAGATAGGTATGATCTTATGTGGTCGCCTTGTTTGTGTGTGTGTCATTTTGTCAACGCATAAATAAGAATAGAGGCTTATGTGTAGGTTCTATAGACTTCTCGCGTATATCACATGCGTTCTAGCATTAGAAGCCATAGCATTCGCATCTAGAGATGGTTTACTATTGTATGTGTGTTGCATGATCGCATAGCATGAACGCATCCTAGGAAGTGTTAGCTGAAACCCTTCTCAACCCGTTCACTGCATACTCATCACATATTCCGTTTATCAACTCTTTTCGAACTCTGCCCATTTATTTATTTTTATTACCACAAACAACATTCCCAACATCTACTTGATTTATTTGGTTACCGCAAAGTCTTCTGAAAAATTACCACCGCATATTGTTTTTCCAAGTCCCTGAGTTCGACCCTGGACTTACCAGGAAACTCAGTGGGGTTTACACTTAGATTCCACTGAAAAAACTTGAGTGCTCAACGCATTTTCATCATCGTATTTCATCCATAATTCCACATCATAAAATAATGCATCACCAGACAGTTTAGTGGAAAGCGTGGCAAGGACCCGCACGCCCATCTCCGGAGTGTAATTGAAATCTGTAACACTTTTGTGTTCCCAAATATATCAGCTGAAAGTTCGACTAACGTTGTTCCCATTTTCGTTATGTGATCAAGCAAGGAAATGGGCATATTCTCTCGAACCAGGGGAGATAACTTCGTGAGAACAAGTTGTAGAGAAGTTCACGAAGAAATACTTCCCTCCTATCGAGAATGCAAGAAGGAAGAAGTTGATTACAAATTTTAAATAGGAAATAGACGAATTGCTCAGCGACGCGTGGGCGAGGTTTAAGAGATTGGTGCGAGATTGTCCGCACAACGGATTACCAGATTGTCTCCAGATGGAGATATTTTATCACGGTTTGAACCCTGCATCGCAGACAGCTGCCAATGCGGCAACAACTGTTGGTCTGCTTGTTAAAACTTATGATGAGGCGAAGAATATTCTTGATCGCAAATCAAAGAATCATGAAGATTGGCAGGAAAGCGATCAACACTACAAGTTCGATAAGGTAACGCAAACAATAGGGCCATTGCATCTCTACAGAATCAAATCAATGCGATGATTAATCTGCTATAGGGCATCACAATCAACAACCCTGGAATGCAAAGAGGGCAGGTCAATGCAATCGAACAGACGAGCACGAGTTGTGCTAGTTGTGGAGAATCACATCTGATTGAAGAATGTCCAAGGAATCCGCAGTCAGTATACTTCATAAAGAACAATCCTTTCTCTAATACATACAACCCTAGGTGGAGAAACCACACCATCTTCGCTTGGAAAAATAATCAACAACAGAGTTATCAACCTATGGCGCAAAAAGAAGGACTGCCACGATTTTTCCAGCGAACGAACGGTCAACTGAACATCAAGCCAACAACTCGCAAGCACCACCATCTTCCTCTCTGGAGAGCCTATTAAAGAAGCACATTGAAAAGAACGAGACAGTTCTCCAGAACCAGGCGACTTCTATCCGTAATCTCGAGATCCAAATAGGACAGATTGCGGTAGAGCTGAAAAATAGACCGCAAGGGACGCTGCCGAGCTCAACTGAGCTCCCTCACAACCTGGGGAACACAAGAAAGGAGTAATGTCAAGTAGTGACCTTGCGAAGTGGAAAGATGATAGCAGAAGAAAATAAGGAGCCGAGTAGGACCAATCTAATTGCGATGGAATCCAAGAACCCATTGACGCAAAATGAACCAGAAGAGCCTGAGACGATGGAATCAGAAGTTGCGTCCACATCCAGCAAATGTGAAGGCTGTAAGGAGTTTCCTGGGACATGTAGGATTCTAACGTTGTTTTGTGAAGGACTTTTCCAAGATAGCTTGACCGTTGAGTGCGTTGTTAGAGGCTAGCAGAACGTTTGACTTTGATACACAACACCTCAATGAATTTAAAATAGTGAATAACACATTAATTACCGCGCCTGTTTTGATCGCACCTGATTGGACAAAGCCATTCTAGCTAATGTGCGATGCAAGCGGTTATGCGATGGTGGCAGTATTAGCACAGAAGGAAAAGACAATGTTACACCCCATCACATATGCGAGTAGAACACTGAACTCTACCCAAGCAAACTACACTACCACTGATAAGGAGCTTCTTGTGGTGATCTTTACGCTTGAAAAATTCAGAGCTTATTTACTGGGATCCAAAGTGATAGTTCATACCGACCACTCGGTAATAAAATATTTAATGACCAAAAAAGATGTAAAGCCGAGGCTAATCTGATGGGTTCTTCTCCTCCAAGAGTTCAACATGGAAATAATTGACCGCAAGGGGACGGAGAACCAGGTTGTGGACCATCTATCAAGATTAGAGAATCCGGAAGTAGATCGCAATCAGTTAGAGGTGAACACATCCTTTCCAGATGAGCAGCTATTCAAACTTGAAGAATTACCATGGTATGCAAATGTTGTCAATTACCTGGTCTGTGAGAATTTCCGGAGAATTACACAGCCTACCAAAAGAGGTGGCTTATACATGAAGGTAAATCCTATTATTGGGATGGGCTGAATCTTTACAAGAGGGGTTCAGACCAGATCTTGCGACTATGTGTGCCAGAGACTGCTTATCAGTGCATACTTTCCCAATTCCATGACTCACCTTATGGTGGACACTTCAGAGGTCAACGCACAGCCTGTCTCTTATACACATCTAGATGTGTATAAGAGACAGGTCATAAGTAAATTCTGTTGTCCGCCGATTATGTCTCCAAATGGGTTGAAGCGGTATCATGCGTCGCAAGTGATGCGACAATAGTCTCCAAATTCTTGCTCTTATACACATCTAGATGTGTATAAGAGACAGCTCTTCAACGTGTGGGGCATAGACTTCATGGGACCATTTCCACCATCAAATGGTCACAAGTACATTCTGTTGGCCGTCGATTATGTCTCCAAATGGGTTGAAGCGGTATCATGCGTCGCAAGTGATGCGACAATAGTCTCCAAATTCTTGCGAAGAAAAATCTTCACTCGTTTTGGCACCCCACGTGCCATGATAAGTGATGAAGGCGCCCACTTTGTCAATGGCATCATCAACAAACTGCTGCTCAAGTACAATATCCACCATAAGGTTGCCACCGCATATCATCCACAAACAAACGGCCAAGCCGAGGTGTCTAATAAGGAAATCAAGCTGATTTTGGAAAAGGTGGTGAATCCCTCACGCAAGGATTGGGCCAGAAAACTGGACGATGTTTTGTGGGCATATAGGACTGCCTATAAAACACCTATAGGCATGTCCCCGTATGCGCTGGTGTTTGGGAAGGCATGTCACTTACCACTGGAATTAGAGCACAAGGCACTGTGGGCAGTGAAGAAGCTCAATTTTGATTTAAGGACTATAGGGGAGGAGAGAAAACTTTAGTTGCTCGAGCTAGACGAATGGAGAATTCATGCAGATGCTCGAGCTAGACTATGCGAAAAGAATCTCCAAGTTGGACAGAATTCCTTGTTATTCAACTCTAGGCTATGACTCTTTCCCAGTAAATTAAAGTCACGCTGGTCCGAACCATTCATAATTAAAGAAGTATTCTCACACGGTGCGGTCGAATTAACTAATGAAGAAGGGACCAGCGCATTCAAGGTCAATGGGCAAAGAGTCAAGATGTATCACGAAGGAGACTTTCATCATGAGAAAACCTCCGTGAACCTGAGGAATCCTGACTGGAGAAAAAATTAGTAGTCCTTGCGCTAATATGCGAAACAAACTCATCAGGGATGCAATTTTTTTGAAGTATCCTTTTGATATCTTTATTTCATAAACTTACTTTACCTTTTTGTACAACCACTACTATTTGGAATTTCCAACTCTGTCTTTCATACTTTTTACCCTCTTAATATTTAGCAACGATTCTAGTGAATGATTCCGGTGGAGCTACGCGATAACCTAAAAACACGAGACCAGAACGATTAGCCCATCGCAATCGAGGAATCGGCCCACTACAAGCAAGGATGCGATCACAGATGATGCGGGCAATAGAGCAAATTTGGGGGTTGTATCTTTCTTTGACTCTTTTATTCAAATTTTGCAATTCATCACATCCTCTTTAGTTTGATGCAATCATTAAATCTTGATTACTTTATTTAGTCACCACATTCTTCCCCGTACCAATTATGATTTCAATGATGAAATTCATGCATTTATTTCTTACTGCATGTACTAGAGTCAACTTAATTTCAGGACAATCAATTCATGAAACATTACTAGAAGTTAGCGATCCACCAACTTTCTTTCAAAAAAAATTTTACGAAATTTCCTAAGAGCATCACATGAGTTATTTCAGTCTATTAGCAATGAGGGCATCGTTGTGTATAAATTTGGGGGTGCTAGTATTTATTTTCAACCTTGCTACTTTTAGAGATTTTGAAAAAAAAAGTCATAACGTTGAGATCGGATCCTACTCGTAGTTGGATGTCCGCATGATACTGATAACTTGTAGAAATACAAGTTATTTATACTGTTTTATTTAGATACTGCAGCCAAAAGAAAGGAAAGTTGCGTCAATTGTATAGAAATTAGCTAAGAAATGCAAGAATTATAAATTGTTGTCAATACACCCACTGACACCATTGCGATGGTAGAAAAGAATATTTCAAGTCTGTTTTGCAGGAAATCAAGTCACCGCATGCATTCATGGCTCAAGATAAACTGAACAACGCATCTACGTCGCATTATGCCCATCACCCAGAAATGAATAGATGATCAATGCAATGATGGCGCATGTGACAATCGATCAAGAGCTAAACGATCAACACAATTTCAACCACATGCAGTAATAAAAAACAACACCGCATGCGGGCAAATAATCGAAGATGTGAAAAAGCAACGCAATTGCAGAGGATTCTGACTCGTGTACAGCTGACCATTGTGCATTTTTTATGGGATTGATGGCATAACAGAAGGAATATTCACTCCACCATTTCAGGAACTGCCTTAACATTAAAGTGGGGACCACAATGCAAAGAGTCAAAGCTTAACCTATAAATAGCTCCGACCATTGCACTAAAAAGATATGCTTGAATATAGAGAAAAGTGTACATATTGATCTGAGAGAGAGACTGGTTGAGCGACTAATCGGAGTAGATCCGAGAAGAATTTAGAGACAAGGCCGAGAGGTGAGTCTCCGAGCAAAGAATCCTTCTGATCCCTGTCGTTGAATCTCTGTACGAAGGTCACTTCTACTGGATGAGCAAGCCTGAGAGGGAAGCTCTTCTCTTCATCCACTCCACACGCCAGCAAGTAAATCCACCGTCAGATCTATGTCAAGACGTTGACACTCTTCTGTATTTGTTTCTATCTCTTTATCATCAGTTGTATTCATCTTCTTAATCTTTATCATTCACATCATGTATCAGACGCTTAATTCTATAATTAAATGTTATGATCATTTCCATCTCTATCTCTTTACCTATTTTCATTCATCCATATTTCACTTTCTCCACGATGTTTTCTTAATCCCTTGGATAATTAGCAATAATTGAGCAAGTAAATTAATTGGGTAATTAAGTTTAGTCAAGGCATGCTAGATGGCATCTTCACCTGTGAGAGCAGAAATGAAGATGTCATTCCACCTATCGAGAGAGGGTTGGAAGAATGCATTCACTAAAGCGAGAAGTACTTCCAGAGATGGAAGCAACCTTGCATTCACCACGTTCATCCGTGTTTCACCATAGAGATATGGGAACGCGGCCGATCACCAAGAGGTGTACGCCAAGGGAAAGCAGAATCGTAGTTGTATCTTTAACGCAATTAATAAACTTGTGATGTTTGTACTAATTATTCTTTCCCATTTCTGATTTATACATAAAGACTTGCCATCGCATACCACGATCCTTTGTATAAACTTCATAGTCAATCTCGAACTCAACATCATGTATATCATGTATCTTGTATCTTGCATCACGTTAGCTTAGGTTTATTGCAATTTATTTTATTACCGCAACTTTAGTTTATCTGCACAATTTTACTTTACCGCAATTTACTTTCTCATACAAACACAATCTTTATTAATTGTAAAAACATCGGTCATATATATCACAAATGTAACACATTAACGACAACAATCCTTGTGTTCGAACTCGAATCACTCCGAGAAACTTGCGTTGGAATTATACTTGGTTTCAGCGCAAGGAAACTTGTGACAACATATTACTCCATAGCATACTACAAGCATTTAGTTAACAACGCATATATCTAAAAGTAGTATCGCATAAAGTGTGCATGAGCAACAACACAGCATAAGATTACATTTTGCGTTACAAGTTTATGGCAACATGAGCTTGTAGCACATCATCATGCATGCACGTTACATTCACCACATTTCAAGTCAACAAGTTTATGGCGCTGTTGCCGAGGACATGAACTTGCATTACATCCATCCATGAGTAGTGTGAATAATCGTGCTTACTATAAGATACATTTCAAGTCAACAAGTTTATGGCGCTGTTGCCGGGGATTGCTAACGGTTATTGTTGAGTACGTCTGTAGTATGTTCAGGAAAAATCTCTTTGTACTGGCTGTTTATCGCGGAGAGCAGTCTGATGACTTATGAGTACTGGAGTGATCCAGAAATTCTAAGTTGACCTAGAGATCTACTTTTCGCGCAGGAGCACATCAGAACCAGATTAAGTGCCAGAATTTCAAGACCTACGGTTGCGGAGAATGCAAGGTTTGAGAGATGTGCAACGCATTCTCCATAACTGGTGTGATTCCCTAAGGAAGTAGATCATCTCTCTCCCCGTATACATTATGGGATGAGACCAGGAGAAGAACAATGTCCCTAAAGACATTGGGCAGGCAAGCTTGATCGCCTGTGAAGGTGTGGATTGCGTTCATCAAGAGAAAATTATCTTTCGGTCCATATCTCAATCCTATGTTTACTTGCTTTTTGAATTTATTTCTTTATGAACTTTGTCATTTATTGCTTCATTCAATTTGTTTTTATTGCTTTATGAATTTATGCTTCATTTAATTCTCTTGCGTTTATTTCCATGTTCTCTTTATATTCCTTACTTTTCCGTATTAAATGCGTTATTCTTAAAAATTGGTGAATGATTGTATAATAAGAAGAGAATTATTACCGCAAGGTCCGTGTGACTTGCGTTGATGAAAAAAAAAATAATAAAACAATCAAAACATGGTATGCATTACGATGATGGGTGCATCTTGTACCAACAAGATACAATTTGCATTCATCTAACTCAAATGCATTGTATTGAGGGGTGTTTGCGCTCGTATGTGTTCTTTGCCCGAGCAAAAATGCACTATGTTGAGGTAGTGTTGTGCTGGAAGAAATACCGTGCACCCGTCCTCCAAAAATGCGTTGAGTTAAGGGGTGTGTTGCAGGGATACATGCGTTATTGCCTGTCCTCTGTAAAGATTCATTTGCATTGATGGATTCATTGCATTGATTCTTAACCTTGCGCCCATCCGAATAAAACACCAAAGAAAATTCTTTTTGCAAACTGAGAAGTCTAATCGCTTCAGCTTCCAAGGACATGATGAATCTGCAGACAAAAGGACGTACGGCTCTGCAGCTTCATAAATGTAAGGCAAGCGACGGCAGGCTTTTTGAGTATCTCGAGGCCTGCCACCGCAAAATTTGCGTTGGGCCATCAAAGCCCAACCTATAAATTCCGTCCCTTCGTCTTAGGTCGTTTACTTGCTTCATTTTACAAACAAAAACCCTAGAGCTTTGCATACCAGATTTTCTTCCTTCCCAAAACCCTAAAGAATTTTTCCAGTTCTTTTACTTTGGCATCCATGGAAGACCAGTCTCCCTAACCATCTTCTTTACACTCATCACCCTCGAAAGCCCAACTCTTTATGCGATAGGCAGCATTCCTTGTAGCCAGCCGTCGTCTCGCCGCTCAACCACACACCATTCCTTGAGTTGCCGGAAGACCCCGATGAAATCCCTTAGCAGCCAGGCCACTCCAATTTAAAAGAGGGAACAGTTCTGAAAGCACCCCACTCCCAACATTCTCCTCTGAGAGTGAAAAGAAGAGATGGGATGATAAGGAGGTGTTTGGGAGCATTCTAAGTAACTTGGAGAAAGGAGGAGGACTGCCCGAAGCTGGGGTTGTGAACCAACCACTGCCTTTGGAGGAGGAGATGGAAAAAGCATCAAGGAGAAGTGCTCTGGCACTCTTGGATCCTAAGGAAATTGCTAATGCAGAATCCTATGAGGGAACCATCAGGGTCGCTTTGGAGGAAGCGGCGGTGGAGAAGCAGCTTGAAGTGGTTGAAAAGAAGAAGAAGAAGAAGAAGAAGAAGATCAAAGAGCAGAGGTAAGAGAATCAACGCAACCTGAAACACCGCAAACGGTTGCGACTGATGAAAGAGAAGATGTAGATGTCACCCCCTTGACACGACGTCGCAAGGGTTAACCATTGACCCTCCAATTTTGATAGATGCGTCGAAGAGCAGGAGAGGAGAAGAAAGGAGGAGGAATAGTAGCAAGAGAAAATGTTGCGAGAAAATCTAATCATCGTAGAAGGTAATCGAAGAAGAAAATTACAAGATGAGAAGGTGCACCACAACAATGAGATTTCAGCAGAAAAAGAAAGGAAAAGGCTCGAAGAGAACAGCGCATTTTGCTGGCCTCTGAGCAGTTTGAAAAATAAATTGAAGAAGAAGAGAGAGAAGAAGAAGAAGAAGAAGAAAAGAAGAAGAAAGAGGAAAAGGAGAGGAAGCGCCGAGCAAACGTTCAGTGCATAAGAGAGAAGAAGGGCATGGAACTTGCTGAATGGGAGAAGGAAGAACAACACAAGGCAAGGGAAAGGAAACAAATGCAAGAATCCCACCTTCCGTTGACCAAAGAAAAGGGCAAAGCAGTTGTAGAAATTAGCGAGCCCGTGTTGGCTAAGGGGTATCCATCGAAGAAGAGAGAAAATGATCTCATGGAGATGGGATTTTTTCCCGCACCAATGCCACTACCAGACCTAATTACAAGCGTTGTACTAGAGCACGGATGGGAAACATTTTTACGGTGCCTAACCATCGTCATTCCAAAGGTAGTGCACAACTTTTACAACGGACGGCTACATGGCACCAAGGATGTGGTGACCATAAAAGGGCAAGTGGTGTCTTTCAGCGCAAAGGACATCAATGTATTATACTTATGAAGAGCAATCCAAATGCACTGGGTAATAAAATCATTGATGATCCTATTAAAGAGTAGATGAAAGATGCGCTGCAAACATTAACGTAACTGGGCACTAAGTGGACGGTTTCATTAAAAGGCATCAGAACTCTAGCGTCCAAGACATTGCTTCCTGAGGCACGGCTTTGGGTATATTTGGTAAAACGGTGACTCATCCCGACTTCCCATGACAAAACAATTTTGAGGGATCGAGTCATGGCCGCATATTGCATTGCGCGTAGCATTCCAATCAATGTGGGTCAGTTGATCACAAGAAAAATTCGAGGTTTTGTGGGGCACATAAGAGGTGAGTATTTCTTCCCATGGACTGTCTCAAGTTTATGCCTATTAATGGGTGTAGGCATTGAGTAAGAACCCATGCCTGAAGTTCATGGCCTCATAAACGTCAAGATTTTGAGGTTGCTCCTCAAAGATTCCCCACACTGCCCCGAGCTCCCATTGAAGAGGCCCGTCATTGATTTAAATGCACCACAGTAACCCAAGCCAAAGAAATAGTGCAAAGATGACAAAGGAAAAGGGAAAGTTCAAGACTCACCAATGCAAGAATCAGAACCCTTGGACCCTTTGCCTTTGATAATTCACCCTCCAAGCCCTCCCGCACAACCTTCTTCTTCCTTTCCTGAGCATTTCACCAACCTTCTCCTTGCCCCTGATTCTCCAACCGCATGTCCAGTAGCTCTATCCTCACCTTCAGCATCATCACCGCAACTTCCCCTTCTACCGCCGCAAGTTGATGACCCATGCAATTTGGGTAAAGGCATTTCTACCCAACACCAAAACTTCGATGGCGAAACATCGCAGGCACAACCTACCATGGCCTCCTTAGCTGCTGAACTAGCAGATATGCGAATCCTTCTTGCCCAACAAATAGAACTCTTCTCCCAACAACAAGCCTTCTTCTGCCAGAGAATAGATGCGGTAAACGAGTGAGTAGGAGATTTACAACGCAATGCTACCATCACAAGACAAGTGATGATGAATATTCAACGCAACATCTACACGATCCACCTGAACCAGAGGTAATTAGCGAAGCGTAACCATGAGTACTTTAACTTCTTGACAGCGTATCTTCATGTTCCCATGGTGCCTCCACATCTCTAGCAGCATCTACACTTCGAAGAAGCTCCTCGCATCCTCCACAAAATCCTCCACCAGAAGCTCCTCCTTCTCAATAAGTTTACATTTTTTTATTGCGGTCATTCTTTTATTTATAACTTCATTTATTATTTTTCTATGTATAGAAGCCAATTCTTTGATTCTTTGTACATGCAAAAATTTTTGTATTGCGTTAATTATAATTCCTTGTATACTTAGTTAATTTTCAATACAACCAAGTAACAATTCTATCCATATGCCTTAGCCTCTTCTTAATCATCCTTTGTCAATTTTGCAATATTCTTGATCTTTTATTTTGCATTATTCATTATGCTGCCATGATGTATAATATGCATACACTTAGTAACACATCCCACACTTTGTATTTTCTGACTAACACTTAGTTAATTCGTAGCTATAGCAATACTTTACCTTTTATCCTTCAAAACTCTGCTCAAACCTTCTTTTTGAAATTTTGTCTAAGTGTTTGTCTATTCTGTCCAAACAACGCAATAAGGATCTTGCACATCTCTAAATTTGGGGGTGGGGAAGGTCTGAGCAGATGAGATCAAGTGATGCGGTCATTAAGAAAAATGCGTTCATCTCCAAAAAAAAAAAGAAAATCATATAAACTCCAATGTCAGTGCAAGGGAAACTCCAAAAACAATCCTAACCTGATAAAAGTTAAGTTGTTAAAGAAGCCTGCTCATAGTTGGATGTTCGCATGACACCCGTGGGAGCAAGCCAAAATGAAGGTAGGAATCGTGATCAACGCATAAATCAAGTGATCGCAACTCCACTGCAAAATAAACTGAGCATTAGTTTAGACTGAGAAAGACACCTTGCTCGTAGTTGAATGCTCGCATGACACCCGTGGGGGCAAGCCAAAACGAAGGTTTGGCACTTGGATCAGTGCAAGGTCACAAAAAGAATATCTAAACCGCGCAAGGATAAAAATCATTTGGAAACACCTCGGTTGGAGAAAGTTTTGAAATAAATCATGCGATGTCCTGGAAACAAGTAAAGTCTTTTTGAAGGTTAAACTTGCAATCCCTAAGTATTAGAAATATTTTAGGAAAAGATCAGGATAGAAATTAAGAAGGTGTTGGTTCATGAAATTTGAATAAGGCACTTTGAGAAATCTAGGTATGGTAAAAGCGGTTGACCTTTTAAAGAAAATCTATAGTTCTAAATCCCACTTGCGAGAGCAAGAATATTCATCTAGACAGAGTTGAAGTGAAAAAGACAGTGTAAAAGGCCACGGGAAGCAAGATATTGCTTGCTAGGCTTCTTACCTCTAAATCCCATTGTTATTTTGTATTCAATACTTAATTTATAGAAAATGGAAATCTCATTTCAATCTATGTTCAATCTCTCCACATTTCACATGAGTAGCTAAATTTCCAAATGGTTTGAGAAGTACTTAGCTGACATGACCTAAGGTGTACATTTTATGCGATCATCTTATCTTATGTATGCATTATTCACCCTTTAGAGATACTTGAGAGAGTAGTCTAAAGATAGAATCTAGACTTAAGAGAGTCAGATTAGAATCTAGGCTTGAGATTGTCAGATTAGAACCGCATAAGCAAGAAATAGAAACTTAGACCTAAGTTCTATCGCTATTTTCACATCGCATGCTATTGACTTGATGATAAACGCAAAATGTATGCGATGCTTAGATGATGTGCTACAAGCTTATATTGCCATAAACTTGTAACGCTGGATTTATGCGATGACATGCACGCATGGTTCAAGTCCGATGTTTTGCAATAATGACTTGACTTGACTTAATTCATGCAATACTACTTCTAGATATGCGTTAGTAATAGATGTTCTTGTAGTATGCTATGCATTGTCACAAGTTTCCTTGCGTTGGAACCAAGTATAATTCCACCGCAAGTTTCTCGGTGTGATCCAAGGTCGAACACAGGGACTGTTTGAGGTTATTATGTTATGTTTATGATACATGCGATCAGGATTTTCAATCTTTAAAAGTATAGTTTGTGCAAGTATATAAAAATTGCGATAAAGTAAAGGAAAGCAGTAAAAATGCGATAATAAAATAAAGTGCAGTAAACCTAAGCTAAGATGGTACAAGATACAGGCTTCATGATACAAGATACTGAGGTCAAGGCTGGCTGTGAAGATTATACACAGATCATGTAATGCGATAGCAAGTCTTATGTACGAAGCAGAAAAGAAAGATAACTAATATAAACATCGCAAGTTCCTTCATTGCGTTAAAGTGGTAAACATGGTTCCGTTTTTCCCTTGGCGTACACCTTTCAGTGATCGACTGCGTTCCCACATGTTTGTGGTGAAGACGAGACAAACTTAATGAATGCAAGGTTGCTTCCTTGTCTGGAAGTACTACTCGCTCTAGTTAACGCATTCTTCTGACCTTCTCTCGACAGATCACAATGGCATCTTCACTTCTGCTCTCATAGGTGAAGATTCCATCTAGCATGCCTTAGCTAAACGCAATTTATCTCTTTAACACAGATTAAGTACTCGTTCAATTCATATTAACTATCAGGGGATTAAGAGCACTTCATGAAGGAAGCGATAAACGGAGGAACGAAAATAGATAGAGAAGTGGTGATGAAAGCGATCAAGACATTCAATATATCTATTTAGCGTCTGATACATGGTGTGTGAATGCAAAGATAAAGAAGATGAACTACAATGACGAAAAGTGATAGAACATATACAAATAGCGCCAACGTCTCGACACTGATTTGATTAGAGATCTGCTTGCCGGATTGGATGGATTGGACGGCTGGATGAGCTTCCGTCTCAGGCTTGCTCAACTGGTAGTAGGGATCTGAGTAAAAAGCTTTGCGGTGGGGATCTGGCAGATGAACATTGAGACTCACCTCTCGGTCTTGCCTTTTTTTCTTCCCGGATTTCTTTAGTTTAACACTCAGCTCAACCTTTCTCTTAATATACTAGCAGTAATTAGCCCCGTAACAAGTTACCTTTTTCTGTGAATTTTATGGGGTATTTATAGGTGAAGATCTTTGACTCTGGCCTTGTGGTCTCCCCTTGTTGTTATGGAAATTCCAAAGATGGAGGGATATTTTTCCTTCTGTTATGCAATCAAATCGTCGAATATGCACAACCGTTAATTGTACACGTGTCACAATCCTCCGCTTTTGCGTTGCTCAGCTACATCTTTCGATCGAGTGTTTGCATGCAGTGTTGTTTTTATTACTGCATATAGTTGAAAGTCAGCTCTGGATCGACTGTTGCATTGCACCATCATTGCGTTAATCATCTTTTCAGTGTTGATTGACGGGTGCAATGTGACAGAGATGCGTTGGTCAGTTCTTCTTGAGACTTGATCCAAGCGGTGACTTGGTTTCCTTCAAAATAGAGTAGAAATCTCCTTTTCTTCCATCTTAACGATGTTAGTGGGTGTAATTATGATAATTCATAATTATTGTATTTCTAAGCTAATTTCCATACAATTGGCGCATATTCAATCTCCTTTGGCCGCAATATCTAGATAAGGCAATACAAATAACTTGTATTTCTACAAGTTATCACATGCACCCTAGAAATAGGATATGATACTATACGGTCTCCTTGTGTATGTGTGCATTATTCATCATCGCATAGTCAAGAATAGAGGCTTAAACATAAGTCCTATCGAAATTTTCGTATACATCGCATGCGTCCTAGAAATAGGAATTATGGCATTTGCATTGACAGATGACATGCTGTTGTTTGTGGGTAGCATGATTGCATAGCTTGTACGTAATCTTAGGAAGTGTTAACTAAAACCCTTCTCAATCAGTTCACCGCATACTCATTGTAACTCTCGATTTCATCAACTCTATGTTTGAACTCCGTCGCATAGGAAATATTCTTTATCAAAACACCATCCAACTTATTTGTTTTCGCCACCGCAAGAGAATCAAAGTAGCTGTCACATATTTACTTAGTAGTCCCTGTGTTCGACCCTGGACTTACCAAGAAACCTAGTGAGGCTTATACTTGAGTCTTATTAGGTAAACTTGCATGTACAACGCATAACACATCACCGCAAACTCATACCATAATCGCATCACATTTTCAACGCATCAAACACGACAACGACTAGCGATCGTAGCCACACGATTGTCTAGCTTTTCTTCACATCGTTTAGCTCCCCGTAGCTAGACGATCATCTAACATTTAAACAGAACTTCCTCTAAGCTTGAAACAAACAAGCAACAGAAGAAACAAGGATCAAAAAGCACTTTAATTCATTAATTTTGGTAGAAACTAAAGCATGCTCTTGCAGAAACAAGTGGGTTTCAAGCCATACCTTTGTAGAACTTCTTCAAATCTCAATTTTCAGCTGCAAACTTCTCCAAATCTTATTGTAGACCACCTCAAGATCTTCTCTACTATCCTCTTGGAGCTTTACATTGTGTTGTGGGACTCAAAATAAGCTTGAATGAAGGGAACTTGGAGAAAGCCCATAGTTGAACTCCCCTCACTGTAGATATATTATGTCCACTCGATATAACTATGATTATTAATTTAACCCTTCACATGTTGTTCGTAATAACAGCTGGATCAAATGTCTGTTTTTTCCCCGAGATTACCTCTTGTTTCTTAAGTCCTACCGATCCTCTAATGAACAATTGATTTGTGATCCAATCACCAAACCGAGTCCCTCTCGGGCCAATGAGAGGGTGGGGCCCCTTGTTCAAGACCTGAAGTCAGCACTTAAGGGAACAACCTCTCTACTGTTGAAATATACCATCGTGTAGCGAAAGTGACCAGGATCCATAAGCACTTTAATTCATTAATTTTGGCAGAAATGAAAGCATGCTTCAGCAGAAATAAATAGGTTTGAAGACATACCTTTGAAGAACTTCCTCTAAGCTTGAAACAAACTGCTAATCTCCTTTGAATCTTGTTGTAGACCACCTCAAGATCTTCTCTACTATCCTCTTGGTGCTCTAGAATGAGTTGTGGGACTCAAAATAAGCCTGAATTAAGGGAACAAGAGACAACCTCACAGCAGCAACCTAGCAGAAGAACAACTTCTTCTCTCACGAATTTTTCAGAAAAATTTTTATAGGTTGCCTTTTTTCAAAACACTCCAATCTCTTCAATATATTGCAGACACTCATGCAAAGAGATTAGTTGCATGAGATGCAGCTCATGCTTGGAGTTAATGAAGCTGGAGAAGTGGGTTGTTAGTGAGCTATTTGATGAAGACAATGGAAAAAGTCATTTTTCCATTTTGTGTTTTTTCTTTTTGATGCATGGTTAATGCGATTAAATAATGGTGTAGAATGCGATGGTGGAATATGCGTTGTGCATGCAAGTTTTCTTCGTAAGATCCAAGTATAAACCCTACTAAGTTGCCTGGTAAGCCCAAGGTCGAACAAGGGACTATGGAAACAGTATGCGATGCTGATTTCAGATCTCTTTGCAGTAACAAATAAAACAATGCGTTGGTTGGTATGTTGTTTAAAGTATATAGTCTATGTGACGGATTTGAGAAAAGAGTTAATAATACGAAAGTACAATGAGTATGCAAGGGAACGGGTTGAGAAGGTTTTTAACTAACACTTCCTAAGATTGCGTTCATGTTATGCGATCATGCTACATACATACAACAGCAAGTCATCTATCAATGCAAATGCTATAGCTTCTAGTTTTACAATGCATGCGATGTATACGATGATGTCTATAGGACTTATGTTTATGCCTCTATTCTTGTCTATGCGATGATGAATGACACACACATACACAAGGCGACCGCATACTACCATATCCTATTTCTAGGGTACATGCGATGCATGTTAGCAAATAGAGCTTATCTCTAAGTCTCTATCTCTTATTTATGTAGATCTAATCTTGCTTTCTCAAGTCTAGATTCTAACCTAGCTCTCTCAAGTCTGAGGTTCTTTCTTTAGACTCTCTCTCGAGTAGCTCTAAAGGTGTGATGGACGTAACATAAGACAAGATGATCACATGCAATGAAGATCCTAGGTCAAGTTAGCTAAGTACTTGTCAACCCATTCGAAAGTTTAGTTATTCATGTGTATTGTAAAGAGAGTGAATAGATGTAGGAATGCAGGTTTCATTCTATAAATGAAATCGAAATACAAAATGACAATGTGAAATAAGATAAAGAGCCTGGTAGCAATTTCTTGCTTCCCATGGCTTTTGCACTGTTTTTCTCTACTCTGCTCAAAAGATATTCTTGGCTTTCAACTTAAATGGTTTCAATTTCAACCAATCTGTAGTTGATAGTCAAGGGCTTTCACAAGAGTCAGCCCTCTCTCTATTTTCCACACTCTCTAGCATTCTCTCGAGCTGACTAGGACGATCTTCCAATGTCTTCTCTCTTCTCTCGCCTCCGCCTTCTAAGTATAAGAAAACTATGAACAAGGCTAACTATCTTCTATACGATGAACTCTCCGAACTGAACAGAACCCCTTTAACGAAGGTGGCCTTCGGTATTTATAGAGCTTCAGGGTGAAAAGCTTTTTCTCCCGAATGATTGCACTGATGGGATGTCATTAATTCTCTGTCTGATGTGCTGAATAATTGTCACCGAAAAGTTGAGTGTACTTGCTACAGTGTGTCATTAACCGCTTGTCAACTAAATTCGTATTCAACTGTCATCAGCTTTCTGTCCCATCATGATTTATTAAGCTTTCACCTTGATGCAGCGACTCTATGTGGCCACCTTCTTAAGCAGATTTTCGCGAACGCATATGATCGCATAGCCTTGCGATCACAATCGTCTTAATGTGCTCGGACGCTAAATTCTTTGGATTGCAATTCCGCCTTGCGCCAACGCATTTTCTGCAAAAAGTACATGAGTTAGCTTTTTTAATGCGATGGACGCATGCGATCGCAATATTATAAACCTAATGCTTTTGGATACAATTTTATATATTTTTACCATTGCAATCCTTCATTGTTTTATATCTTTTGCGATGTAAAAACGTGCATTTTTTCCCGTTATCACACCCCCAAATTTAAAACAATGTTTGTTCTCAAGCATATGCTAAATATTTTATCTATAAAGTCGACCACCTTCTTCTTTCCTTGATTTCTCAAGGTTGCCTTATTCAAATCGTATGTACAAAATCTCCTTAATTCTTATCCAGGTCTCTTCTTAAAATATTTCTGAAATTTAGGGACCGCAAGTTTAACCTTAAAAAATCCTTTAGTAGTTTCCAGGGCATCACATGATTTATTTCATATAGGAAAACTTTTTCAACTGGGGTATTTTCAAATGATTTTTATCCTTGCAAAATTTAGATATTTTTTCTATGACCTTGCACTGATCCAAGTGCCTAGCCTTCGTTTTGGCTTGCCCCCACGTGTGTCATGCGGACATCCAACAACGAGCAAGGCACTCTTTCTCAATCTAAACTCATGCCCATTTGGCAGCAGAGTGCGATCATTTTATTTATGCGTTGATCACGATTCCTACCTTCATTTTGGCTTTCCCCCAGGGTGTCATGCGAACATCTAACTACGAGTAGGATCTGATCGCAACATTATGTTGTTTCATTTTTTTTTTGTAATGCCTAAAAATAGCAAGGTTGAAAATGAATATCGCACCCCCAAATTTAAATGCAGCAATGTCTTCATTGCTGAAAGATTGAAAGAATTCATGCGATGCTTTTAGGAAATTTCATAAAAAGTCAGTTTGAAAGAAAGCTGGTGGACCACTAACTTCTAGAAATATTTCATGAGTTGACTTGTCCTAAAATTAAGTTGACTCTAGTATATGTGATGAAAAATAGAGGCATGCGTTTCATCATTAAAATCATAATTGGCAAAGAGAAATAATTCGGTGATTTACTAAATTAATCAATGTGTAAATGATTGCACCGACTAAAGAGGATGCGATGATAAAATATTAAAGTTAAAATGCGATGCAGGAGTGCAAAATTTGGAATAGACAAAGTCAAGGAAAGATACAACTCCCAAATTTGCTCTGTTGCTCGCATTATTTGTGATCGCATCCTTCTTTGCGACAAATTGCTTTCTTTGATTGCAGTGGCAGAATAACTTGGTTGCTTCTTTCGTGTAGCTCTATCAAAATCGTTCACCACGACTGTTGCAAAGAAAACATTAAGAGGGTCAAATAAAAGACAGAGTTAGCAAAATCGTTTACCACAATTGTTCACAACAATCGCGCCATTTTTTTTTGTTTTTTTTTTAGAAATGCAAAGAGTAAAAAGAATGCAAAGATGATAATGGATATAAGGAGGTAGAATTGAGTTCATGAATATTTCAATGTATACTTCAAAAAAAAAAAAAATGCATCCCTGATAAAATTGAATCGCATAACAATCGTAAGGGCCACTTATTCCTTTCAATCTGGGCTTTTTATGTCCAAGGCGACTTTCTCCTCTTTTCTCGATCTTTAGGGATCTTGATTGCCTCAATCTGGATCTTTTCCCCATTAATGTTTATCATGATTTCTCCCTTGTGTACATCAATTAGAGCGCGACCAGTTGATAGGAATGGTCGTCCCAATATGATGGGCACATCTTCGTTCGCTTTATGATCCAAAATGTTGAAGTCTACTGGTAACATGAATTTGTCAATCGAGACCGCGACATTCTTTAGTTCTCCCTCGGGGTGTACTCAGGATCTGTCCGCAAGCAGGAGAGTCTCTGTTGTGGATGTTAGTTCTCCCACATTCAATCGTTCGAAAATTGATAGCGGCATTAAGTTTATACTCACCCCACAATTGCATAGTGCTTGACCAATGTAGACCCTTCCTATTGAGCAGGGTATCATGAAACTTCCTGAGTCGCACATTTTTGGTGGGATCATTGTGTTCTGCGTTACTACCACTGTAGCGATCTTTACTTCATCATTTTGTTTCTTTTTCAATCCTTGCGAGAATGGTGGTAGTTGTACTTCTGTTTCGTGTTCTAGAGGCTTGCAGGTGGACGCAACTTCTAGGTTCATCTTCTCGGGCTCTTCTGAATCATATGTCAACGGGTTCTTGATTGTCACCACATTTAGGTTAGTCCTGGTGAGCTCTTCCCCTTCTTCTGCTGTCGTTTTTTCGCTTAGCAAGGAGACTGCTAGGCATTGTTCCTTTCCTGTACCCCCAAAGTTGTGAGGGAGCTCAGTTGAGCTCGACAACGCTCCTTGCAATCTACTTTTGAGTTCGTTCGCAATCTGTCCTATCTAAATTCAAGATTGTGGATGACCGTCGCTTGATTCTGAAGCACTGTTTCATTATTTTCAATATATTGCTTCAGTAAACTCTCCAAAGATGAAGATTGCGGCGTTTGGAACTGCTGGCTTGGTTTTGCGGTTGACCATTTATTCGCAGGAAAAATCCTGGTGGCCCTTCCTTTTGCGCCACTGGTTGGAAATTTTGTTCTTGATTTTTCCACGCGAATTTAGGGTGGTTTCGCCACCCGGGTTATACGTATTGGAAAGAGGATTATTCTTCATAAAATAGACTGACTGTGGGTTCCTCGGGCATTCCTCCATTGGATGGCCTTCACCGCAAGTAGCACAATGCGCTCATCTGGTTGATTGCATTGACTTGCCCACTATACGTTCCTGAGCTATTGATTGCGATTCCTTGTATCAAATTCATCATCGCAATCATTTGACTCTAAAGGGATGCGATGGCCCCGTTATTTGCATCATTGTCTTTGATCCTCGATCTTTGATTACTTTTCCTCCAGTCTTCATGATTCTTGGAAATGCGATCAAGGATATTCTTAGCCTCGTCGTAAGTTTTATCAAGCAGACCTCCATCTACTGCCGCATTGGCAGCCATCTGCGATGTAGGGTTCAATCCGTGATAGAAAATTTCCATCTGTAAACAATCTGGTAATCCATTATGCGGGCAATCTCTTACCAGCCTCTTAAATCTCACCCAGGCGTCACTGAGCGATTCGTCAATATCCTGTTCAAAATTGGTGATCAACTTCCTCCTTCTGGTGTTCTCTGTCGGGGGGAAGTACTTCTTCATGAACTTCTCAACTACTTGTTCCCATGATGTAATCTCCCCTGGTTCGAGAGAATAAACCCATTTTCGTGCCTGGTCACACAACGAAAATGGGAACAAATGTTTAATTGAACCTCCTCAGTGGAGATGTTGGAACACAAACGTAATTGCAAATCTCAATAAAACTCTGGAGGTGGGCGTGTGGGATCCTCCGCCATGTCACAACCCCCTCCCCTAGCCTTAGCCCCCAAGACCTGGAAGGAGGCGTGAGGGTACACCAGTAGTATTACCAAGAACAACAACATTTAAATTAGGCATCCCCCCCCCGAATCTATCTATTAAGACTTCAACATGTTTACGAACCACTGCTAATCTAACTTTCATACACATAGTTCAATTTCCTATATTCTTTATTACATGATCCGAGCCATGCCCCTGAGAATTTACCAAGTCCTGGTGTGTTGATGGTTAGTAGACTCCTTCCTGAACGCTCCGCTTTGCTACCTGGAGGGGGATATAAAAAAATATTTGGAAGAGTGTGAGCTACTAAGCCCAGTGAGTGGTTCTTTTAGAATAATAATCACTTTGCAAAACATATTTTTGGGAAATCAATCACATAATCACAAATCCAGTATAATTTATGCATGATCATGTGTACATTGATTCAATTATGATCCTCCAGTTCCATGCTATACGTGGCATGCTCATCTCATGGACACATTATCAATCACAACAACTTTTTATGGAAACTTTCCTATAACCCACTTTTCCCGCCAACGTGCACATCGACAATTCTTTTCCCGATAGTCATGCTTAGGTACTTGACTATATTTCCTGTCGGTCGTCACTGACTGTTATTTCCCGCTGACCGGGGCCGACTATATTTTCCCGCCAAGCACCTTTTGTTAAGCATGCTAACTTATGTAATCTGGGTATAATCTCAGTTTCCATAGCAATTTCACAAACAATATCATGGCAACAGCATAATCATCATAAGCATGCATTTGGCACTTACATATGCATTTATCCAAATATTAATGCATAAAACTAAGTAAACACTCACCGTTAGTAAGTTTTTCCACTAAAATCACCTTGAGAATACCTTCCCGAGAATTCCTCCATATCAATGGAAATTCCTCAATTAACATTTGTTATATCAATAAATAATGTCAAACTAGCCAAAATACTATCATATAATGAAAACACCAACTTACCCTACTCCAATTTAGCCAAAATACCAAAATTATCCTCTTTAGAGGTTATTTGAACCGTGGTAGGCAGCTGGGCGTTAGGCAGTAGGCAGGGTGAGCGTGCTGTGCCGCACAGGGGACCGGCCCATTTGGGCGTGCGCTGGGTGTGCGTTCCGCCGGGGGTGATGCGTCGTACGGGGGAGGTAGCTGCACTGGGCTGGCGCATGGGATGCGTCGAGCGAGGCGCACACGGACGGACAGACGCAGCGCTGCGTGCATGCAGAGTGTGGGCTGGCTGTGAGTCCGGCTGACTTAATGCCTCACCAACACAACCTTGTTTCTTTTAATTTTCAATCAGCTTGGCAACCTAATAACTCAAACGCCACTCTCTATATATACTCTCAACACACAATTTAAGTGATGGTATGAATAAATTCCTCCTGCCCAACCCCTCTATTTATAGCCATTTCAAACTCAACCCATGGTGACAACTCAACTCCCATTTGTCTCATTTTGGAGCTGCCAACACATAGCCTACCCAGCCTAGCCTTGAGTTGTTCTCATTTCAGCTTGCCAGCCAAAATCTCCTTTTTTTGCATGAAATCTCCTTCACCCATCTCCTGCTTGAGGTGATAAGACTTCAATTGCATGAAATCTCCTTTGTCCACCTCCTACTAGAATTTTTTGTGATCCTCCTTTTGCCGCCTAAATCACTTAAATACTTCACATGTTTCTCTACTTAAATTGTTTAAGACTTATGCTCGTACACCATTGGCATCCTCCCTTGAAGTTCTCCATCAATTAGCCTTACCTTTTATCCTTAACGCATAGCAATTCACCCTTCCTTCATCAAAGTCCCACTTAGCCAACGCAGGAGTTGGCCATCACCAATGCATAGGGTGGCCGTTCACCCTCGACGCATGGCTTGCTTGGTGTGCTTGCTCGGCCTACTAAGCATGGACGCATGGTGTGCTGCGTAGGCGCTTGCGTGCTTGGCCGCATAGACATGTCGGTCGCATAAGCACTCTCAGCCGCGTGGGCATCTCGTCACATGGGCTGCGCACTTAACGTACGGCCTGTACGCTTGTCCTTGACGCATGGTTACGTGCTTGGCACATGGCCTGTGCGCTTGGCTTCAATGCATGGCCTGCGTGCCTAGCATGCTCACTCGATGCATGCTTCCTGCCCGTGTCTGCATGGCTTATGTATGCCTTTGTGGTGGTTGTATGTAACCTTGAGCCATTTTTCAAGTTTTCTTGCTTTCATCCTCCATGCCTTCTTGAGTCCAATATGTTTTAAGCCCTTCATAGGTGTTTAGATTTTTAGTCAACTTTTTGGATAATTTTTTATGTTTTTCTTCCTTTTCCCCACTATCCTTACTTAGGATTTTTCTATTTAACCTCCCACTTTAGATTTAGTGTTAGGGTCTTACATTTACCACCCCCTTAAAATAATTTCATCCTCGAAATTGAATGAAACTTAATTTACAACTGAACTTTTATTTAATAACTTGCCTCATAAAGTTTTATTACACCACAACTTTCTATTCTAGTCTTCTAAATCTTTCTCTTTCCCTTTTCCCACCACCGACATATTGTCTTCCCTATCCTGAGTTAGTCCATATAGTTTCCCCAACGTCATTTTTCTTGTTTTCTCTTTTCTCCCTCCTACAGTTCGTCCTCCTTCAACCGTCGTTGATCTTCCTCCTGGGTTGTTTGGTGATTGTACATTTCCAGTATCCATCAACTAAGGACATTCTTGTTTAAAGTGTCCTGGCCTGCCACACTTAATACACGTGTACGACCGTTCTTGGGTTTGCTCCCAACATCTTCCCCAGTGATATTTATTACAGATTGGGCATCTTGGTCTTTGTTTAATGCTCATCATTGACTCCTTTATTTGACACTCCCGTTCAGGGTCTGCTTTAATGTTGGTAACTCCTCTTCTTTTCCATCCGCTTCTGCTTTCTACCCTAGGGGTAAAATTTCTTGGTTCTTCCCTTCACCACCGACTCATTGATGAGTCTCTTTCTGGTCTTACTTCTTCTGCCATTAAACTTCTTTCTACTCTCATTGTGGCTTCTATTAGCTTTGAAAATTCTCCCAATTCCGCGGTTGCTATAACAGGAGTTCGAATTTCTTATTTTAAACCTGTTTCAAACCTCCGACAACGTTCCTTTCATCCACCACTATGTTTAAAGCATACTTGGATAACTATGTATACTTTAATTCATATTCCACTACAGTCATGTTTCCCTGCATGAGCTGTAGGAATTCATCTTGTTTCATATCCCTGAATAATCAGGGATAGAATCTTTTTACAAATGCTTTTCGAAGTTCCTCCCAACATATTTCTTCTTCATCGCCCCTCCTATTCTTTAGTAGCTTCCACCAATCTTCTGCTTGTTTTTTGCAGTAAGAATGTGGCAAGACTTACCTTACGGTTTTCAGGACATCTCATCACTTCGAAACATTTTTCTATTTGATTCATCCATGCTTCTGCATTTGCAGGATCCTTTGTTCCTTCAAAGTTGATGGCTCCCAATGCCATTAATCGTTCTATCCCATATTTCTTCTCAGGATCAGGTTGTATATTTTCTAAGCTTGCTTGGAGTTTTTGGGTGAATTTATCCATTTGTTCTTCCTCCCTAGATTTTTCTCTTGGATGGCTTGAGGCACTTTCACTTTCATTCCCAGAGGGTTGCCCGGTTCTACGTTTTCCACTTCTCAGCATTTTGTCTACAACCATTCACATATAAATTAGACATACGTTATCACATACTATCTTTATTTGTAAACATTTTTTGCTATTTACATTAGTAGTTTTCTTCAGTCTACATAGTTACTTGTTTACTCATTCTCCGGCAGTCGTAAGTTTTCAAAGTTAAGGCGCATCCTCTCATTTCTGCATACACACCTTTCTTGAACATGTCCTATTTCCTCACAGAAAATACAAAATTTATAGGATTCTGTGTTGTTAGAGTCATAGGTGGGTTGTTCCTCGAATTCGATCACGATATGTCGAGGAATATCCTTCTTTCCTTCATGCGCCCATTCTTGGTCCACCGTCAGTTCAGGCAGTATGTTGTTACTTCCTGAACTTGAACCTCTAGCCAGTTCTCGTTGATATTTTTCTTGAATCTCTCTTGTTTTTCTCTGAAAGGTATAACAATTTTTGCGGATATGGCCAACCTTGCCACACCCATAGCAAATTCCGGTCCCTTTCAGACACAGACCGCTATGATTTTTACCACACTGTGGGCATCCCATGTTAGTTCGGAATCCCACCAAGTTTGCATTTTCAAGGTAATAGGATATTCAGTATTATTGTTCACACTATTCTCAGATCTTTCAGGGTTTTCCCCTGGGTTAGCACCGCAGTCTCCAGTTCGCGTTCCGGAGTCATTCCACCACCAGTCTTGTCTGCTCAGATTCATTTCCTACAATGGACATTATTCAGGTTATTACTTACTAATTTCGTTATTTTCACTTCCCTTTTCTCATGTTTTCCTATGTACACTTATTATTCCTCATTTCTTTCTCCTAACCTTTCATGATTCTACTTCAGGTTTTCCTAGTATATTTTATTATATTTATTTCTTTTTAGGTTTTGACCTAGCCTGTCTTTTAATATTATCTGGCTTCCCTACCTTAGGTAAGCCTTTTCCTTATGCCGCTTTGGCTTTAACCTATCCCTTTTTTCTTTTATTCTCCCTAGATTTTATTTATACTTATGCTAGATTCAACTTTTTCCCAGGTTTTATGTAAACGTTTACTCTGATACCAAGTTTTCACACCTCCTCCCTAGCCTTAGCCCCCAAGACTTGGAAGGCAGCGTGAGGATACACCAGTAGTATTCCAAGACAACATTTAAATTTAGCTCCCCCCGCCCATTATTAAAGACGTTCAACATTTTACACACTCTATCTAAACTTTATATACAAGTTCAATATTCTTTTCTTATTACAGGGAGAGGCAGCTGCACTGGGCTGGCGCGCGGGATGTCGTCACTGAGGCGCGTGCGGACGGACGGATGCAGCGCTGCATGCGTGCAGAGTGTGGCTGGCTGTGAGTCGGTGATTTAATGCCTACCAACATAACCTTGTTTTTTTTAATCTCAATCAACTTAGTAGCCTAATACTCAAATGTCACTCTGTAAATATGCTCTCAAAACACAATTTAGTGATGGTATGAATAAATTCCTCCTACCCAACCCTCTATTTATAGCCATTTCAAACTCACCATGGTGACAATTTAACTTCCATTTGCTCTCACTTTTGGAGCTGCCAAACTTAGCCTACCCAGCTAGCCTTGAGTTTGTTCTCATTTCAGCTTGCTAGCAAAATCTCCTTTTTTTGCATGAAATCTCCTTCACCGACCTCCTGCTTGAGGCTGATAAGACTTCAATTGCATGAAATCTCCTTGTCACACTCCTACTAGAATTTTTTTGTGATCCTCCTTTTGCCGCCTAAATCACTTAAATACTTCACATGTTTCCTACTTAAATTGTTTAAGACTTTGCTCGTACGCATTGGCATCCTCCCTTGAAGTTCTCCATCAATTAGCCTTACCTTTTATCCTTAATGTATAGCAATTCACCCTTCCTTCATCAAAGTCCCACTTAGCCAACGCAAGAGTTGGCCATCACCAACGCATAGGGTGGACGCTTACCCTCAACGCATGGCTTGCTAGGTGTGCTTGCTCAGCCTAATAAGCATGGACACATGGTGCTGACCATCGACGCATGGTGTGCTGCATAGGCACTTGCGCACTTGGCCGCATAGGAATGCTCGACCGCATAGGCACTCTCGGCCGCGTGGGCGTGTCTCGCTGCATGGGTGTGCCTCACCGCATGGCTACACGGCAGACTCGACAACGCTTCGACGCATAGTATGGCTTGCCCACTTGCCCGTTCGACGCATAGGCAAGGTGCTCGACATACACCATCGACGCATGGGCTGCGCGCTTGACATACACCATCAATGCATGGGCTGCGTGCTTGACGCACAGCCTGTCCGCTTGTCCTCGACGCATGGCTGCATGTTTTGCGCATGGCCTGTGCACTTGGCTTCAACGCATGGCTTGTGCGCCTAACATGCTCACTCGATGCATGCTCTGCCCGTGTCTGCATGGCTCATGTATGCCTTTGCGTTGGTTGTATGCAACCCTTAGCCATTTTTCAATTTTTCTTGCTTTCATCCTCCATGCCTTCTTGCGTCCAACATGTTTTAAGCCCTTCATAGGCGTTTAGATTTTTAGTCACCTTTTTAGATAATTTTTTATGTTTTTCTCCCTTTGCTCCACTATCCTTACTTAGGATTTTTCTATTTAACCTCCCACTTTAGATTTAGTGTTAGGGTCTTACATGCCAGGCCTACCATCAAACTGTTCAACAGTTTGGATCATTTACAGCATCACATTTCAAACCTCGATCCATCAAGAGCTGGCCTTATGATTCCTGGTGAGAAATCATAAAGGTTGGGCGATGCATAGTCCCGAATGGGCCTTTTGCGGTTGTTCGCCAATAGGATAGGTTTCGCCATGATATTATTTGCATTTGGTGCTCCATTTTCTGGTTGCTCCGCCATGTTTGGATCTTTCTCTTGTTGTTGTTGTTGGTGGTGGCTGTTTCTTCTTCTTTTTTGGAATGTTCTCTCAATCTCTAGGTCGTAAATGGGCTCAGGATTTTGTCTTTCGCTCATACGATGCCCACTTCTTCCCTTACCTAAGGAGAGCAGTGCACAGAGATGGTGAGTCTACAAAGAAAATAAAAAAAAGTTAACGTTAGAACAATGTATTGTCGTAGTCCCCGACAACGGCGCCAAAAACTTGATGTGTGGTTAATGCGATGAAATAATGGTGTAGAATGTGATGGTGGAATATGCATTGTGCATACAAGTTTTCTTAGCAAGATCCAAGTATAAACCCTACTAAGTTGCCTGGTAAGCCCAGGGTCGAACAAAGGAACTAAGGAAACAGTATGCGATGGTGATTTCAGATCTATTTGTGGTAACAAATAAAACAATGCAATGGTTGGTATGTTGTTTAAAGTATATAGTCTATGCGACGGATTTGAGAAAAGAGTTAATAATACGAAAGTACAATGAGTATGCAAGGGAACAAGTTGGGAAGGATTTTAACTAACACTTCCTAAGATTGCGTTCATGTTATGCAATCATGCTACATATATACAACAGCAAGTCATCTCTCAATGCAAATGCTATAGCTTTTAGTTTTAGAACGCATACAATGTATGCGATGATGTCTATAGGACTTATGTCTAAGCCTCTATTCTTGTCTATGTGATGATGAATGACACACACATACACAAGGCGACTGCATACTACCATATCCTATTTCTAGGGTGCATGCGATGCATGTTAGAAAACAGAACTTATCTCTAAGTCTCTATCGCTTTCTCAAGTCTAGATTCTAACCTAGCTCTCTCAAGTCTTAGGTTCTTTCTTTAGACTCTCTCTCGAGTAGCTCTAAAGGTGTGATGGACGCAACATAAAACAAGATGATCGCATGCAACGAAGATCCTAGGTCATGTTAGCTAAGTACTTGTCAACCCATTCGAAAGTTTCGTTACTCATGCGTATTGTAAAGAGATTGAATAGATGTAGAAATGCAGGTTCCATTATATAAATGAAATCGAAATACATAATGACAATGTGAAATAAGATAAGGAACCTAGTAGCAATTTCTTGCTTCCCAAGGCTTTTACACTGTTTTTCTCTACTGTGCTCAAAAGATATTCTTGCTTTTGCAAGAGTCGGCCCTCTCTCTGTTTTCCACACTCCCTGGCACTCTCTCGAGCTGACAAGGACGATCTTCCTGCGTCTTCTCTCCTCTCTCGCCTCCACCTTCTAAGTATAAGAAAACTAAGAACAAGGCTAACTATCTTCTATATGGTGAACTCTCCGAACTGAACAAAACCCCTTTAACGAAGGTGGCCTTCGGTATTTATAGAGCTTAAGGTTGAAAAGCTTTTTCTCTCGAATGATTGCACTAATGGGATATCATTAATTCTCTGTCTGATGCGCCAAATAATTGCCACCAAAAAGTTGAGTGTACTTGCTACAGTGTGTAGTTAACGGCTTGTCAACTAAATTCGGATTCGACCGTCATCAGCTTTCTTCCCATCGTGATTTATTAAGCTTTCACCTTGATGCGTCGGCTCTATGCGGCCACCTTCTTAAGCAGATTTCAGCGAATGCATATGATCGCATAGCCTTGGCGTCGCAATCTCCTAATGCACTCGGACGCTAAATTCTTTGGATCGCAATTTCGCCTTGCGCCAACGCATTTTCTGCACAAAATACATAAGTTAGTTTTTTTTAATGGGATGGATGCATGCGATCGCAATGTTATAAACTTAATGCTTTTGGACAAAATTTTATATATTTTTACCGTCGCAGTCCTTCATTGTTTTATATCTTTACACTATAATAACCTACATTTTTGCTCGTTATCACTTCTTTTTCAACTTTTCAAATATTGATTTCATAAATCAATTCTTTTAACAAAATTGAAAATATTATTGATTTTACAAAATTAATAAATTACTATTTAAACAATTTAAATAATTATAATTAATTTAATATCAAATATTAAATTAATTTTTACACAATTCCATCTCCAAATATTTAAATCATATTTAAACATTATTTCTCCAATTTCATTTAATTCTAATTTGAACACTTCAAATTAACTTATCACACTACTCTAGAGCTAATCCATTTACGAGCTAGTAGGCGGACCTCGCGGACCTACAGATCATGGACTCCAACAATCCGAGATTAATCGACTAAACTCATTAGACCGATCTAACTTCCATTCATTAACTAATGGGTGATTCCACTAAAGCCCGTAGCTGAATTTCCCTCACTTTAGATATATTATGTCTGCTCGATATAACCATGATTAGTAAGTTAATCCTTCACAGGTTGCTCATAATAATGGTTGGGTCGAATGTCTATTTTACCCCCAAAATTACCTCTTTTTCTTTAAGTCCCACGGATCCCCTAATGAACAATTGATTTGTGATCCAATCAACAACTCGTATCTCTCTCGGGCCAATGAGAGGGTGAGGCCGCTTGTTCAAGACCCATAATCAACACTTGGAGGGAACAACCTCTCTACTAACCCTAATCGGGTAGGAGTGGATTCCGTCTTGCACCCTATGTCTCCAGTTATTTATCCAATCTTATCACCAAAATGGGAGCCTTATTGAGCAGAGAGAGTTGGTCTACTCTCACTGTTTGCAAATCAAAGGATAATCTCGAACAAATAGGAGTTCGTAGTTAGCTCAGGATTAAGGTCAAGTTACCTAGGTTATCGCTTTGAAATAGTCAGTCATAAACAGTAAACAATGTTGTAAAGTAAGAGTGACTGGTTTTGTGGTCTGATTGTTGAATGAATTTTAATTGAGGCGAACGATTTGTAATGGAATACAATGTAAATGTAATGTTGCCGCAAAGATGGATGGGAATGGATTGTGGATGGTGATGATGACGTGTGGATGATGTGTATGCACTTCTCGATATGCGTTTGTAGTATGCGTTCATGTAGTACGCGCGTGTCACAAGTTTTCTAGCACTGGAACCAAGTATAATTCCACCGCAAGTTTCTCAGAGTGATCTGAGGTTGCACACGGGGATTATGATGATCGATGCAATAGTAATGTGATATATGCGACCGAAAACAAAATAATAATGAATTGTATTGGTTAAAGTAAAATGCAATGACAAAGTAAAATGCGATGATAAAATAAAATGTAATGATAAAATAAAATGCGGTGATAAAATAAAATGCGGCGACAAATAAATAAATAAACAATTAAATGGTTGACTGTAAAGATGTACAAGTTGTTGGATTTTATGTCCTAAAACTCGTAGTTTGTAAATTAATAAACATATTCTATTTTGTTTTTCGATAAAGTTGTTATTGAAATTGTAATATTGAATCCAATAAACTAAGGTCCTGGGGCTATCTAATTAAGTTTGAACTTTATGTAGTGACATAAATGTGGATCAAGTTCAAATATATGACCAAAATGGTCTATAGTATATGAATAAGGTTGGGCGCCTTATTCTGGGGACACTATGGAAGTGGCCCACTTTGTAGTTAGTACAAACGATGTGATCCTAAATTGTTCATATAGAGATATGTGAGTGGGGTCATCCTATGCAATGAGTTTGCATAAAACTGAACCATGAAATAGTCACTTTTTACGTTCTAAATGTCGTTTTATGTATAAAATTGACTATTTCATTAATTGATGACCTAGGTAACTTAATCTTAATCCTGAGCTAACTATGAACTCCTGTTCACTCGAAATTATCCTTAGATCTGCATAGGTGAGGGCAGCTCATCATCGCTGGCCCAGAATAAGCCTCCCATTTTCAAGGGGTAAGATCGGGTGGGATAGCTGGGGAACATTAGGGGTGGCAAAAAACGGAAATTCACTCCCCCCCTACCCGTTATAGGGATATTAGATAGGTTGTTCCCTTTAGTAACTTGAATCCATGGTCTTTGAAACAAAGGGCCCCATCTCTCCATGGGCCCGACAGGGATTTGGTTTATAGGTTGGATCTTAAACCAATTGTTTCATTAGAGGATAGTGGAAATTAAGGAATAAGATGTAGTCTCGAGGGTAAAACGATTTTTATGACCAGCCGAGATTACGAACAACCTGAGAAGGATTAGCTTTACTAATTATGGTTATATCAAATGGAAACAAATATATCTATAGTGAGTGGAGTGCAACTACGGAACTCTAGTGGAATGACCCGTTAGTTAACGAATGTTGATTAGCTCCGTCTAAAGAGTTTAGCAGGCTAATCTCGGATCGTTGGAGCCCATAATCTATAGTCCATTAGGTTCCCCTACTAGCTCATATGGAATAAACTTAGAACAGTATGAATAGAATGATTCGAAATTATTCGAATTAGGTGAAGAGAGAGAAACCGACAAGTTATGATGTGATATAGTGGTCAGGTTTTTCAGTTAGATATACAACTTTAATATTTAAATGTGATTTAAATATCAAGAATATGAATACATTCATATTCGAAAGCTCCGAAAAATAATTGGGAAATGGTCAAAGATGTTAAAAAGTCAAAGAGTAGTTGACTTTTGACTTTGAAAAAGTCAAACTTTGACAGACTTTTATATCAAATGTGTTGAATTTTGAGAAATGAATGTGGATTCATGCTCGGGAGGTCAAAATTAGTCCAACACGAAAAACTCATAAAAAGTCAAAATGTTGACTTTTTGTCAAAGTTTGACTTTGACCAAATGACTATTTTGCCCTTTAACTAAAGTTAGTGGGAAAATCCAAACTTTTGTTGATATATTCCACTAAAAAAATAGTGGGCTAAGTGTTGCTTATAGTTGAGACATTAAGCCCATTAAGATAGTGGATTATAGGTGTTGGGTTTTTGTGGATTTGGTTCATGTAATTGTTGCATGGTGTTTTTCTAATAAATTGGAATTACATTTTGGATGAAAAACTTTTGCATTTTGCCAAAAGAGCTTTCTCTAATTTGGGCTGGAAAATTCTCTTTTCTTTGAGTGAAATAAAAACCCAAACCCAAATTCATTCTTATTTTCCATCTCTTTTTTCTCTCTCGATTTCTTTCATCCACCAGGTCCCACAACCCGGTTCTGAGTCCAAAGGATAGTAGATCAACTCTAGTGGTGGTCCAGAAGAGTTCAGGCGAGATTCAGCAAGGAAAAAGCGATGTTCGGAAGCTACAAAGGTTGTTTGCTATCCACTTTTATTTACAAGTTTTTCCTTCCATTTGGATACTTATTTCCTTTAAATTAGAAACTAATTAGAGTGAATTAGATCCTAATTCGCTGCGTAGGTCTCGTGTTCATCACATGTATCGATGGAATGCATGGCAAGTCTTGTGAAATGTGTCAGAAAGAGAATGGGTTGGGGAAAGGAAATCGCAAGTTCGTCAATCCTGTTGAGGATGCAACTAAGGTTCCGCTTTTCCTTGGCTTACACCTCTCAGTGATCGGCTGGCGTTCCCATATGTCTATGGTGAATCGGGGATGAACGTTGTGAACGCAAGGTTGTTTCCATCTCTGGAAATATTTCTTGCTTTAGTTAACGCATTCTTCCAACCGTCTTTCGAGAGGTGGATTAACATCTTCACTTCTGCTCTCACAGATGAAGATGCCGTCGAGCATGTGTTTGCTAAACTTAGCTGATTTCTTCAACAAGGATTAACTTACTCGCTTAATCCTTCCCCCTTACCTTGGGGGTTAGTTACACATGATGAGAGAGATGGACGATGAATTTATGGTGGAGAATAGAGAAATGACGATGAATATGATAATGATATTAAAAACTAAAGATCAGCGTTTGTTACAGATAAATGAATGGAAGATTAGAAATGAACACAGTTGATGAATAGAAAGTGAGAACAAATAAGGAAACCGTGTCAAGACATCCGATTAGAGACGATTTGCTTACCGACGTGTAGGAGGAGTGTGGTGGAAAACTTCCTTCTCAGGTTGGTTTCCCAGGTATAATTGATCTTTGCACAGAGCATCTCTTCGGGAATGTGAATGAATTTCTTGCTCCCGAGACTTCCCTTTCGAATTTGTCTCGTCTTTCTCTCGGATTTTCTCTAAATGTCCCTTCAGACCAGCCTCTTTTCTTTGGAATTAATGTAGCTATTTATAGACCTTGGCACCTCTTTTGTTAGTGGTCCCGCTCTGAAAAGCTGCTTTTTCTGCCATGGCCTTATGGAAGCGTCCGCTCTGCTCCACATTCACTTTGTTAGATCGTACAACGGAAAAGCTGTACAACTTCCAACATCCCTGCGAATGCGGCACTCTTTCCATCTATGATCGATCGCTGCATGCGGTGCAAATGCGCTGATCTTTTTATCCAGGATCAATTGCTGCATGCGATGCAGATGTGTTGATAATTTTATCCAGGATCGATCGCCGCATGCAGTGCAGATGCGTTGATCTTTCCATCCACGATCGATCATTGCATGCGCTGCAAATGTGTTGCTATTTTTCGTTCTCGATTGACTGTCGCATGCAGTGCGAATGCGTTGCTCTTTTTGTCCTCGAGCGATCGTCGCATGCGGTGACCTGTTTCCTATAAAAAAAAGACTTGAACATCCCTTTTTGCCATCGCAATGGGGTCAGTGGGTGTGTTTCTCACACTTTACAACTTTTGCATTTCTAAGCCAATTTCTATACGTTTGATGCAACTTTTTCTTTCTTTTTGCTGCATATTCTAAATAAGATGGTATAAATAACTTGTATTTCTACAAGTTATCACCGATCTTTCCTAAAAATGCACGAACATGCACGAATGTCCAGACCTCATGTCCCAACATGCACGAATTAGGATCACTTCATATGTAGAAATTTACAACTCTTTGTAACAACTACAGAGTAGGCTGCATCCCATAGTGTTACCAGAATAAGGTATCCAACCTTATTCATATACTATAAATCATTTTGACTATTTAAACGAACCTGATCCACTTGTATGTCTCCACATAAAGTTCAAGTACTCATGTAATAGTCAAGGGACTTAGGTTTATTGGATTTCTAAAAAAACAATATATTCAATAAAAACTTATTGAATTTTCAGAATAAGTTCTACTATTTAGTAACCATGAGTTTTAGGACATAAAACCCAACATCTACTATCCCAAAAAGCGGCTAGGAGTGAATTCCTTCTTGCACCCTATGTCCCCAGCTATCTAACCAGTCTTACCCCTGAAATGGAAGTTTATTGAGTCGACGCTGTTGAGCTAACACTCACCTATGCAAATCTATGGATAATACCGAATAAACAGGAGTTCATAGTTAGCTTAGGATTAAGATAAGTTTACCTAGGTCATCGCTTTGAAATAGTCAGTCTTAAATAGCAAACAGCGTTATAAAGTAAGAGTGACTGATTTCATGGTCTAATCTTGTACAAACCCATTTGCATAGGACGACCCCATTCCCCATGTCATAACATGTACGAATTAGGATCACTTCGTTTGTAGGACTTTACAACTCTTTGTAATAACTACAAAGTAGGCCGCATCCAATAGTGTTACTAGAATAAGGCACCCAACCTTATTCATACTATAGATCATTTTGACTATTTGCTCGAACCTGATCCACTTTTTGAAGGAAATCGAATCCGAGATTTCCATGACTAGTTGAATAGATCATTCCAAATTACAATCATGAATGAACATTACAAATTACAGTCGTAAATGAAACATATAGTTATGTAATCGTCACAGAAATTACAAAAAGAAAATACAAATGAATAAGAAGAAAAGCTACGAACATTTGTCGACTCATCTCCACGCTTCTTGCTCACGAATGCTCGAACACAGCAACCTCAAACGCTCGAACAACACGACCGCTTCGTAGCACGAACACCACACACTGGAACTCCACGATCGCCTTGGTCACGAACTCCCTAACAACATGAACGTTCTCCACAGAACCAAGAAGGTTACCTTGGTATTCTCGGTGTGAGAATCTAGAGGGTGGGCTCTATGTGGATTTGTAATGAGGCAGACGAAGGACGAATGAATAATCGTGTACACATTGAGCAAGTGGGAGAAGACAGAAACCTATCGCATGGGTCGATGCCCAATCGTTTAGCTAAAGCTAAGAGATCGTCTAGCAAAAGCTGACTCTTCCAAGTAATCTAAAAATACTGCCAAAGACTGAGAAATCATCCATGACTACCTCGACTGACTCCTCCAAGTAGTCTGAAAATATTGAGATCATGCATCGTTGGAAAGTGCCTAGTGCATTACAGAGTCCAAATGGCATGTGTCGGAATGCAAACATACCAAATGGGCATGTGAAGGTTGTCTTGTCTTTGTCCTCTAGCACAATTGCTATTTGGTTATACCCTGAATAGCCATCAAGAAAACAGAAAAAACTCATTCCCAGCAATTCTATCTAACATCTGATCAATGAACGGGAGTGGAAAATGGTCCTTTTTAGTGGCCAAATTCAGCTTGCGATAATCCATGCAGATTCTCCACCCTATAGTTGTCCTTGTGGGAACCAATTGATTCTTGTCATTAGTGATGACTATCATCCCCCCTTTCTTCGGCACTCATTATATTGGGCTCACCCAATTGCTATTAGCTATCGGGTAGATGACAACAGTGTCCAGCCATTTTACTATTTCCTTCTTTACAACCTCCTTCATGGCAGGGTTTAAGCGGCGTTGCCTTTCTACTGATCCATTCTTTCCTTCTTCCAGATGAATCTTGTGCATGCAATACGAGGGACTAATTCCTCAAATGTCTGCCAAGGTCCATCCTAAGGCTTTTGCGTTATTTCTTAGGATCCGTATAAGAGCATCTTCTTTCTCTTTACTCATTGATGCAGAAATGATAATTGGTAACGTGTCGTTACTCCCTAAGTAAGCATACTTTAGGTGCACCGGCAATGGCTTTAACTCTACCATAGGTGGCTCTTCTAAAGATGGCTTGATGCGCTGCGATTCCCGTTCCGATAACATGAGCGATTCAAAATTAGATTCTGCATGAATTGCAACGCAATCCTCCTCCAACATTGCACTGATTTCAAAGTCCTCCTCCTCCATTTCCTTCATGGGTTTGTGCCACTGTTCTCCCGCAACTCTTTGATATATTGGCAGTTCTCTATATCTCCTGGGTACTTTAACGCACTGAGTATGTTGAATTTTACTTCTTAATCATCGACCCGAATGGTCAACTCTTCTTTCTGCACATCGATTAACGCTCTCCCAGTGGCAAGAAATGGGCGTCCCAAGATGATAGGAATTTCTCTATCGGCCTTATAATCCAGTATAACAAAGTTTGCTGGGAAGATAAACTTGTCCACTTGCACAAGAACATCTTCTATCTTGCCCTCCGGAAGCTTTATTGATTTATCGGCTAGTTGTAATGTGATTGTGGTTGGCCTTGCTTCGCCGATGTCCAGCTTCTTAAAAATTGACACGAGCATAAAATTTATGCTTGCCTCTAAATCACACAGTGCGTTTCCGACCATCTTCCCTCCTATGGTGCAGGGCAATGTAAAAGTCCCAGGATCCTTCATTTTTGTAGGGAGATTGTTTTGAAACAAAGCGCTACACTCATATGTTAGTGCAACTGTTTCATTTTCCCCAATCTTTCTCTTGTTTGCAAGAATATCCTTGAGAAATTTCACATAACTCGACATTTTCTCTAATGCTTCTATCAAGGGAATATTAATGTGTAGCTGGCGAAGAACATCTAGAAACCTCTGAAACTACTTGCTATCATCTTTCTTTTTCAGCCTGGACGGGAAAGGTGGAGGATCCCACCGTGTTTTTTGCTCACTTTGCTGTTTGGTGAGGTCCTATGCTTGTTGTGTGTCATTGGGTGGAGGTTGCGTTGATTGAGAATTCAAGTCTTGAGAGGCTTCATCTTTTGTAGATAATCTTACTTCTAAACAGGGGTTGCTTCCGTTATTCAATAACTGGTCATCATCAACAGTTAAATCTGCTAGTGTTATTACCGCATCTAGTACCTTCGGCATAATGGGGGCTGTCGTTCTGCCACTCCGTAATGTCAATGCATGGCATTGTTCTTTACCTCTTGCCCCCAACACCCCGATGAGCTTCCATGTTGTGTACTAGGCTTTTTCTTCTTTAATTCTCTCGTAAACTAATCTATCTGATCTTCTAATTCTTTGAGAGAGTCAGCTTGCGATTGTCTCATTGCCTCGCTCTTTTCAATATAATGCTTTAATGATGTCTCCAGAGACGAGGTACTGCAAGAGGTATCATATGCGAACAATTGGTCACAGTGTGGCGTACCTTGAGAATTACTTGGGTTGCAGTTCGGATTAGTGAAGACCAGAGGGTTGCCTCGATCCTTTTGATAACTAAATTGATAGAAACCATGGCCCTCCTAATTGAGATTCTCATCCAAACCAAAAATTGGGTGACACCCTCAACCAGGGTTATGGTTGTTGCCCAATGCTTTATCATACATACCATATATGGGTTGTTGATTCCATAGGCAGACGTCTACTGGATGTACCTCTTCCCATTGAGTGCAATCAATAGCGGTCGTATGAGTCACGACATTAACTTGCGTTGTTCCTTGGGAAAGAGTTCTCTACTGATTAGCCACCATCTGGAGGAGCAATGTCATCGTGGTCATTTGCTCGACCAATGCGCTCATTGTGTCCGTTGCCGCATCGGCCCTTTCTACTTTTTCTATCTCCAGACATCTTACCTCAAACCCAGTATCAATCCATTCGTCAAAATTTCGCGATATGCGATCCAATATGTTCTTTGCTTCCGCAAATGACTTATTCATTAATCCTCCCTCTGCGAAGGAGTCGGCAACTTCTTGCGTTGATGAGTCCAGGCCATTGTAAAAGGTTTCCATCAAAATACTATCAGAAATCTCGATATGCGAACAGTTCTTTACTAACTGCCGGAATCGCACCCAAACAGTGCTCAGGGTTTCATAACCTTTTTGCTCAAAATTCAAAATCTCCCTCTGCCTCTTTGCGTTGACAGACGGAAGGAAGAATCTGTTCATGAACCTATAACCAATTGCTCCCATCCATGAATTTCACCTGGATCTAATGCTTGGGCCCACCTCTTTGCTTCATCCCGCAATGTGTATGGGAATANATCCATGAATTTCACCTGGATCTAATGCTTGGGCCCACCTCTTTGCTTCATCCCGCAATGTGTATGGGAATAGATACAGTTTAAGACTTTCTTGAGTTACACCAGGCATGAAGAATGCGCTACACATGTCTGCAAAATTAGTCAAATGTGCGTGTGGGTCTTCTCCTTGTAATCCTCCAAATTGTCCCACATTCTAAATCATTTGAAGCATGATAGGTTTTATTTCAAAGCTTGCATTCCCCTCAACTACTGGTCTTGAAATCCCTGGTGAAAAATTGTAGAAATCTGGCGCTGCATATTTTCTCATAGGGATGTTCTGGTCAGCAGCAAGAAAAACAAGACCTTGCACTGGCAAATCTCCCCTCTGGTTTCCAGCAGGTGCCATATTCTCATAAACCATACTTCTTCACCAATTAATTTAGCCCTAATGAACTCTGCGCGAAGAATACACTTGATCTCTGGGTCCACTTAGAGTTACCAGATCACCTCAGTACTTCTAAGTCGTTAGATTACTCTCGACGGTGAACATTCAGTACAAAGAGACCTGTCATGCACATAACATGACAATATTTAACATTAACCGTTAACCTTCCCCGGCAATAGTGCCATAAACTTGTAACATGTTTGGATTGATGATATAAATTGCTCACAATGATGCGATACTACTTCTAGTTATGCGTTAATTATGGATGTTCATGTAGTATGCCATGCGTTGTCACAAGTTTCCTTACGATGGAACCAAGTGTAATTCCACCGCAAGTTTCTCAGTGTGATCCAAGGTCGAACATGAGGACTGGTTTAGGTTATTGCGGTACGTTCATGATATATGCGACCAGGTTTTCAATCTTTAAAATGAGTTTATATAAGTATACAAATTGCAATAAAATAAAGGAAAGCAGTAAAGATGCGATAAAAACATAAAAATACAATAAACCTAAGCTAGATGATACAAGATATAGACTTCATGTACAAGATGCTGGGATTAAGGCTGGCTGTAAAAGTTATGCAAAGACATGGGATGCGGCGACAAGTCTTATGAATAGAATAGAAAGACAAAGACAAATAGTACAAACAACACAAGTTCTTAATTGGATTGAAGGTACAAATACTGTTCCGCTCTTCTCTTGGCGTACACCTCTCAGTGATCGGCCGCACTCCCACATGTCTGTGGTGAAATAGAGACTAACGTAATGAATGCAAAGTTGCTTCTATGTCTAGAAGTACTACTCACTTTAGTTAATGCATTCTCCTGACCTTCTATCGATAGATCAGAATGACAGCTTCACTTCTGCTCTCATAGGTGAAAATATCATCTAGTATGCTTTAGCTAAACGTATTTTATATCTTTAATACAGATTAAGTTCTTAGTGATTCATATTGCTCATCAAGGGGTTAAGAGACATCATGGAGAAAGTGATTAGTGGGTGAACAGAAATAGACAATGAAAGAGAGATAGAACAAATACAAACAAGTGCCATGTCTTGGCACAGATTTAATAAAGATCTGCTTGTCGGATAGGATGGATTTGATGGTAGGAAGAGCTTCCCTCTCAGGCTTGCTCTACCGGTAGCAGGGATCTTTGCATAGAGCTTCCGATCGAGAGTTTGGCAGGTTGGATCTGAGATTCACCTCTCGGCCTTATCTTGTCTTCTTCCCGGATTTCTTCTCTTAAGCACTTAACTCAGCCTTTTCTCTACAATCTAGCAGTACTTAGCCCCGTATCAAGTAGCATATCTTTTCTCTGAAATCAATGGGGTATTTATAGGTGCAGATCTTTGACTCTAGCCTTGTGGTCCCCACTCATGGTTATGGTAATTCCGAAGATAGAGGGATATTATTCCTTCTATTATGCAATCAGACCGTCAATTCTGCACAACCGTTAGTTGTATACGTGTCTCAATCGTCCGCTCTTGCATTGCTCAGTTACATCTTTCGATCATAGGTTCGCATGCGGTGTTTGTTTTTATTACCGCATGTGGTTGAAGCACAACTCTTGGATCGATTGTTGCATTGCGCCATCATTGCTGTAATCGTCTCTTCATTGTTGATTGACGGGCACAATGTGACAGAGATGCATTGATTAGTCTCTAGTGAGTCTTGAGCGCAAGCGATGACTTGGTCTCCTGCAAAACAGAGTAAAGTTTGGCTTGTTTTTCATCTTTTTGGTGTTAATGGGTGTAATCGCAAACATTTATAATTATTGCAATACTAGGCTAATTTTTATACAATTGGTGCATAATTACTAACTTTTTGCCGCAATATCTAGATAAGGTGGCATAAATAATTTGTATTTCTACAAGTTATCACAAAACAATGAGACTCCGGGAGAATTAGGATACCAATCCCAACACTTTTATGTCTCAACATAAAGTTCAAGTACTCATGTAATAGTCATGGGTCTTTTAGGTTTATTCAATTTCTAATAAGCTATAAATATATTCATAACAACTAATTGAATTTTCAAAATAAGTTTTATTATTTTACAAAACCATGAGTTTTAGGACAAAAAACCAACACCCCGGGGCCCAAGTTTTGTGCGCGAACCTTACGGCGCGAAAACGAACCCAAGGGTTAAGAACTATAAAAAAAAGCTGCGTGGCAGACGATTTTGGGAATGGAGCCATTATAGGGAACCAAACGAGCTCTGATCCGAAAACAGTCTGGCACACAACTTTTTTTTCATAGTTCTTAACCGTTGGTCGTTTTTTTGCGCTTTTTTCACGACGGAAGGTTCACGCACAAAAAATTGGGCTTGCGGTAGCCCATGGGGCCCGAGGGCCATTTGGGGCACGTAGCGAGCTTTATTCCAAAACCGTCTAATACGCTGCTTTTTTTTCAATAATTTCTTAACTCGTGGGTCTGTTTTCGCGCTTTTTCATGCTGGAAGGTTGGCACACAAAAATTGACCCGAGTATAGCCTACGGGGTCCCCGGGGACGTTTGGGGCACCAAACGAGCTCCGTTCACAAAACTGTTTGGCACACGACTTTTTTTCATAACTTATTTACCCTGGGTCCATTTTCGTACATTTTCGCCCCGGCAAGTTCGCGCACAAAAATTGGGCCGGGGCAGCCCGTAAGGCCCAATGGCCATTTTGGGCACCAAACAAGCTCTGTTCCCAAAACAGTCTGGCAACAAAACTTTTTTTCATAGTTCTTGACCCTTGGGTCCGTTTTTCACACTTTTTAGCGCCAGATGTTTTGCACACAAAAATTGGGCCTCGGGACCGTTTAGTGCACCAAACAAGCTCCGCTCCAAATACCGTATGGCACACGACTTTTTTTCATAGTTCTTAACCCTTGGGTCCGTTTTCGCACCGAAAAGTTCGTGCTAAAAAATTGGGCTCCAGGGCAGCTCGCGAGGCCCAAGGGCCATTTTGGGCACCAAACGATCTCTGTTCCCAAATCGTCTGGCACACGGTTTTTTTTTTTTCATAATGCCTAACCCCTGGGTCCATTTTTGAAATTTTTTCGTGCCGAAATTGGTCGGGCACAAAAATTGCCCCGGGACCCGTCTAGGGTACCAAATGAGCTTCGTTCCCAAAACTGTCTGGCACACAGCTTTTTTTCATAGTTCTTAACCCCTGGGTCTGTTTTCCTGCTTTTTTGCGCCGGAAGGTTCGCACACAAAGATTGGACACTACGGCCCCGGGGGCCGTTTGGTGCACCAAACAAGCTCTGTTCCCAAAACCTTCTGGCCCACAGCTTTTTCTTCATAGTACTTAACCCTTGGGTCCATTTTCGTGCTTTTTCACGCCGGAAGATTCGCGCAAAAATTGGGCCACGGGCAGCCTGACACCAAACGAAGCTCCATTCCTAAGATCGTTTGGTACACATCTTTTTTTCATAGTTCTTAACACCCTGGGTCCGTTTTCACAGCTTTTTCACGTTGGAAGGTTCGTGTACAAAAATTGGGCCCTCAAGGCTCCAGGGGCCATTTGGGGCACTAAATGAGCTCCAATTCCCAAAATCGTCTGCCACGCAGACTTTTTTTTATAGTTCTTTAACCCTTGGGTTCGTTTTCGCGCCGTAAGGTTCGCGCCAAAACTTGGGCCCCGGGGTGTTGGTTTTTTGTCCTAAAACTCATGGTTTTGTAAAATAATAAAAAATTTTGAAAATTCAATTAGTTGTTATGAATATATTTATAGCTTATTAGAAATTGAATAAACCTAAAAGACCCATGACTATTACATGAGTACTTGAACTTTATGTTGAGACATAAAAGTGTTGGGATTGGTATCCTAATTTCTCCCGGAGTCTCATTGTTTTGTGATAACTTGTAGAAATACAAATTATTTATGCCACCTTATCTAGATATTGCGGAAAAAGTTAGTAATTATGCACCAATTGTATAAAAATTAGCCTAGTATTGCAATAATATAAATGTTTGCGATTACACCCATTAACACCAAAAAAGATGAAAAACAAGCCAAACTTTACTCTGTTTTGCAGGAGAACCAAGTCATCGCTTGCGCTCAAGACTCACTAGAGACTAATCAATGCATCTCTGTCACATTGTGCCCGTCAATCAACAATGAAGAGACGATTACAGCAATGATGGCGGCAATGCAACAATCGATCCAAGAGTTGTGCTTCAACCACATGCGGTAATAAAACAAACACCGCATGCGAACCTATGATCGAAAGATGTAACTGAGCAACTGCAAGAGCGGACGATTGAGACACGTATACAACTAACGGTTGTGCAGAATTGACGGTCTGATTGCAATAATAGAAGGAATAATATCCCTCTATCTTCGGAATTACCATAACCATGAGTGGGGACCACAAGGCTAGAGTCAAAGATCTGCACCTATAAATACCCCATTGATTTCAGAAGAAAAGAATATGCTACTTGATACGGGGCTAAGTACTGCTAGATTGTAGAGAAAAGGCTGAGTTAAGTGCTTAAGAGAAGAAATCCGGGAAGAAGACAAAGATAAGGCCGAGAGGTGAATCTCAGATCCAACCTGCCAAACTCTCGATCGGAAGCTCTATGCAAAGATCCCTGCTACCGGTAGAGCAAGCCTGAGAGGGAAGCTCTTCCTACCATCAAATCCATCCTATCCGACAAGCAGATCTTTATTAAATCTGTGCCAAGAATGGCACTTGTTTGTATTTGTTCTATCTTCTCTTTCATTGTCTATTTCTGTTCACCCACTAATCACTTTCTCCCATGATGTCTCTTAACCCCTTGATGAGCAATATAAATCACTAAGAACTTAAATCTGTATTAAAGATATAAAATACGTTTAGCTAAAAGCATACTAGATGATATTTCACCTATGAGAGCAGAAGTGAAGCTGTCATTCTGATCTATCGATAGAGTCAGGAGAATGCATTAACTAAAGTGAGTAGTACTTCTAGACATAGAAGCAACTTTGCATTCATTACGTTAGTCTCTATTTCACCACAGACATGTGGGAGTGCGGCCGATCACTGAGAGTGTACGCCAAGAGAAGAGCGGAACAGTATTTGTACCTTCAATCCAATTAAGAACTTGTGTTGTTTGTACTATTTGTCTTTGTCTTTTTCTATTCTATTCATAAGACTTGTCGCCGCATCCCATGTCTTTGCATAAACTTTTACAGCCAGCCTTAATCCCAGCATCTTGTACATGAAGTCTATATCTTGTATCATCTAGCTTAGGTTTATTGTATTTTTATGTTTTTATCGCATCTTTACTGCTTTCCTTTTATTTTATTGCAATTTGTATACTTATATAACTCATTTTAAGATTGAAAACCTGGTCGCATATATCATGAACTACCGCAATAACCTAAACCAGTCCTCATGTTCGACCTTGGATCACACTGAGAAACTTGCGGTGGAATTACACTTGTTCCATCGTAAGGAAACTTGTGACAACGCCATGGCATACTACATGAACATCCCCATAAATTAACGCATAACTAAGAAGTAGTAATCGCATCATTGTGAGCAATTTATATCATCAATCCAAACATGTTACAAGTTTATGGCACTATTGCCGGGGAAGGTTAACGGTTAATGTTAATAATTGTCATGTTATGTGCAATACAGGTTCTCTTTGTACTGAATGTTCACCGTCGAGAGTAATCTAACGACTTAGAAGTACTGAGGTGATCTGGTAACTCTAAGTGGCACCAGAGATCAAGTGTATTCTTCGCGCAGAGTTCATTAGGGCTAAATTAATTGGTGAAGAAGTATGGTTTATGAGAATATGGCACCTGCTGGAAACCAGAGGGGAGATTTGCCAGTGCAAGGTCTTGTTTTTCTTGCTGCTGACCAGAACATCCCTATGAGAAAATATGCAGCGCCAGATTTCTACAATTTTTCACCAGGGATTTCAAGACCAGTAGTTGAGGGGAATGCAAGCTTTGAAATAAAACCTATCATGCTTCAAATGATTTAGAATGTGGGACAAATTTGGGAGGATTACAAGGAGAAGACCCACACGCACATTTGACTAATTTTGCAGACATGTGTAGCGCATTCTTCATGCCTGGTGTAACTCAAGAAAGTCTTAAACTGTATCTATTCCCATACACATTGCGGGATGAAGCAAAGAGGTGGGCCCAAGCATTAGATCCAGGTGAAATTCATGGATGGAGCAATTGGTTATAGGTTCATGAACAGATTCTTCCTTCCGTCTGTCAACGCAAAAGAGCAGAGGGAGATTTTGAATTTTGAGCAAAAAGGTTATGAAACCCTGAGCACTGTTTGGGTGCGATTCCGGCAGTTAGTAAAAGAACTGTTCGCATATCGAGATTTCTGATAGTATTTTGATGGAAACCTTTTTACAAATGGCCTGGACTCATCAACGCAAGAAGTTGCCGACTCCTTCGCAGAGGGAGGATTAATGAATAAGTCATTTGCGGAAGCAAAGAACATATTGGATTCGCATATCGCGAAATTTTTGACGAATGGATTGATACTGGGTTTGAGGTAGAAATGTCTGGAGATAGAAAAAAGTAGAAAGGGCCGATGCGGCAACGGACAACAATGAGCGCATTGGTCGAGCAAATGACCACGATGACATTGCTCCTCAAGATGGTGGCTAATCAGATAGAGAACTCTTTCCCAAGAACAACGCAAGTTAATGTGTGACTCATACGACCGCTATTGATTGCACTCAATGGGAAGAAGGTACATCCAGTAGACGTCTGCCTATGGAATCAACAACCCATATATGGTATGTATGATAAAGCATTGGGCAACAACCATAACCCTGGTTGAGGGTGTCACCCAATTTTTTTTTGGATGAGAATCTCAATTAGGAGGGCCATGGTTTCTATCAATTTAGTTATCAAAAGGATCGAGGCAACCCTCTGGTCTTCACTAATCCGAACTGCAAACCCAAGTAATTCTCAAGGTACGCCACACTGTGACCAATTGTTTCGCATATGATACCTCTTGCAGTACCTCGTCTCTGGAGACATCATTAAAGCATTATATTGAAAAGAGCGAGCAATGAGACAATCGCAAGCTGACTCTCTCAAAGAATTAGAAGATCAGATAGATTAGTTTACGAGAGAATTAAAGAAGAAAAAGCCTAGTACACAACAACATGGAAGCTCATCGGGGTGTTGGGGGCAAGAGGTAAAGAACAATGCCATGCATTGGCATTACGGAGTGGCAGAACGACAAGCCCCCATTATGCCGAAGGTACTAGATGCGGTAATAAACACTAGCAGATTTAACTGTTGATGATGACCAGTTATTGAATAACGGAAGCAACCCCTGTTTAGAAAGTAAGATTATCTACAAAAGATGAAGCCTCTCAAGACTTGAATTCTCAATCAACGCAAACCTCCACCCAATGACACACAACAAGCATAGGACTCCACCAAACAGCAAAGTGAGCAAAAAAACACGGTGGGATCCTCCACCTTTCCCGTCCAGGCTGAAAAAAGAAAAGATTAATAGCAAGTAGTTTCAGAGGTTTCTAGATGTTCTTCGCCAGCTACACATTAATATTCCCTTGATAGAAGCATTAGAGAAAATGTCGAGTTATGTGAAATTTCTCAAGGATATTTTGCAAACAAGAGAAAGATTGGGGAAAATGAAACAGTTGCACTAACATATGAGTGTAGCGCTTTGTTTCAAACAAATCTCCCTACAAAAATGAAGGATCCTGGGACTTTTTTACATTGCCCTGCACCATAGAGGAGGGAAGAATGGTCGGAAACGCACTGTGTGATTTAGAGGAAAGCATAAATTTTATGCTCGTTGTCAATTTTTAAGAGCTGCACATCGGCGAAGCAAGGCCAACCACAATCACATTACAACTAGCCGATAAATCAATAAAGCTTCCGGAGGGCAAGATAGAAGATGTTCTGTTGCAAGTGGACAGTTTATCTTCCCAGCAAACTTTGTTATACTGGATTTAAAAGGCCGATAGAGAAATTCCTATCATCTTGGGACGCCCATTTCTTGCCACTGGAGAGACGTTAATCGATGTGCAGAAAGAAAGTTGACCATTCGGGTCGATGAATTAGAAAGTAAAATTCAACATACTCAGTGCGTTAAAGTACCCAGGAGATATAAGAGAACTGCCAATATATCAAAGAGTTGCGGGAAGAACAGTGGCACAAACCCATGAAGGAAATGGAGGAGGAGGACTTTTGAAATCAGTGCAATGTTGGAGGAGGATTGCGTTGCAATTCATGCAGAATCTTAATTTTGAAATCGCTCATGTTATCGGAACGGAAATCGCAGCGCATCAAAAGCCATTCTATTTAGAAGAGCCCACCTATGGTAGAGTTAAAGCCATTGCCGGTGCACCTAAAGTATGCTTACTTAGGGAGTAACGACACGTTACCAATTATCATTTCTGCATCAAATGAGTAAAGAGAAAGAAGATGCTCTTATACGGATCCTAAGAAATAACGCAAAAGCCTTAGGATGGAACCTTGGCAAGACATTTGAGGGAATTAGTCCTCGTATTGCATGCACAAGATTCATTCTGGAAGAAGGAAAGAATGGATCAGTAGAAAGGCAACGCCGCTTAAACCCTGCCATGAAGGAGGTTGTAAAGAAGGAAATAGTAAAATTGGCTGGACACTGTTGTCATCTACCCGATAGCTAATAGCAATTGGGTGAGCCCAATATAATGAGTGCCGAAGAAAGGGGGGATGATAGTCATCACTAATGACAAGAATCAATTGGTTTCCCACAAAAGACAACTATAGGGTGGAGAATCTTGCATGGATTATCGCAAGCTGAATTTGGCCACTAAAAAAGGACCATTTTCCACTCCCGTTCATTGATCAGATGTTAGATAAGAATTGCTGGGAATGAGTTTTTCTGTTTTCTTGATGCTATTCAGGGTATAACCAAAATAGCAATTGTGCTAGAGGAACAAAGACCAAGGACAACTTCACATGCCCATTTGGTATGTTTGCAATTCCGACACATGCCATTTGGACTCTGTAATGCACTAGGCACTTCCAACGATGCATGATCTCAATATTTTCAGACTACTTGGAGGAGTCAGTCGAGGTAGTCATTGGATTATTCTCAGTCTTTGCAGTATTTTTAGATTACTTGGAAGAGTCAGCTTTTGCTAGACGATCTCTTAGCTTTAGCTAAACGATTGGGCATCGAGACCCATGCGATAGGTTTCTGTCTTCTCCCACTTGCTCATGTGTACACCACGAATTATCATTCGTCCTTCTCTGCCTCATTACAAAATCCACATAGAGGCCACCCTCTAGATTCTCAACCGAGAAACCAAGGTAAACCTTCTTGGTTCTGTGGAGAACGTTCATGTTGTTAGGGAGTTCGTGACCAAGGCCGATCGTGGAGTTCCAGTGTGTGGTGTTCGTGCTACGAAGCGGTCGTGTTGTTCGAGCGTTTGAGGTTGCTGTGTTTCGAGCATTCGTGAGCAAGAAGCGTGGAGATGAGTCGACAAATGTTCGTAGCTTTTCTTCTTATTCATTTGTATTTTCTTTTTTGTAATTTCTGTGACGATTAACATAACTATATGTTTCATTTACGACTGTAATTTGTAATGTTCATTCTCATGATTGTAATTTGGAATGATCTATTCAAACTAGTCATGGAAATCTCGGATTCGATTTCCTTCAAAAAATGGATCAGGTTCGAGCAAAATAGTCAAAATGATCTATAGTATGAATAAGGTTGGGTGCCTTATTCTAGTAACACTATTGGATGCGGCCTACTTTGTAGTTATTAACAAAGAGTTGTAAAGTCCAACAAAACGAAAGTGATCTAATCGTACAATTTATGACATGGGGAATGGGTCGTCCTAATGCAAATGGGTTTGTACAAGAATTAGACCATGAAATCAGTCACTCTTACTTTATATACGCTGTTTGCTAAATTTAAGACTGAACTATTTTCAAAAAGCCGATGACCTAGGTAAACTTATTCTTAAATCCTAACTAAATATGAACTCCTGTTTATTCGGGTACTTATCCATCAGATTTGCATCAGGTGAGTGTTTAGCTCAACAGGCGTCGACTCATAACTTCCATTTTCAAAGGGCTAAGACTGGTTAGAATAGCTGGGACATTAGGGTGCAAGAAGGAATTACTCCTAGCCGCTTTTTGGGATTAGTATGATGTTGGGTTTTTATGTCCTAAAACTCATGGTTACTAAATAGCTGGAGAACTTATTTCTGAAAATTCAATAAGTTTTTATTGAATATATTGTTTTTTAGAAATCCAATAAACCTAAGTCCCTTGACTATTACATGAGTACGTGAACTGTTATTGGAGACCAATGACAAGTGGATCAGGTTCGTTTAATAGTCAAATGATTTATAGTACTATGAAAAATAAGGTTGGATTACCTTATTCTGGTAACACTTATGGGAATGCAGCCTACTCTGTAGTTGTTACACAAGAGTTTGTAATTTCTACATATGAAGTGATCCTAATTTCGTGCATGTTGGGACACTGAGGTCTGGACATTCGTGCATGTCGTGCATTTAGGAAAGATCGGTTGAATAACTTGTAGAAATACAAGTTATTTATACACATCTTATTTAGAATATGCAAGCAAAAAAGAAAGAAAAAGTGCAATCAACGTATAGAAAAATTGGCTTAGAAATGCAAAAGTTGTAAAGTCGTGATAAAACACACCACTGACCTACCAATTGCGATGGCCAAAAGGATGTTCAAGTATTTTTTTTATAGGAAAAGGTCACCGCATGCGACCGATCGCCTCGAGGACAAAAAAGAACAATCGCATCCGCACTGCATGCCGACAGTCAATCGTAGAACGAAAAATATACAACACCATTTTGCCACGCGCAATGCCCAATGATCGATCCGTGGATGAAAGATCAACGCAATCTGCACTGCAAGCGGCGATCGATCCTGGATAAATTTATCAACACATCTGCATCTCCATGCAGCATATTGATCCTGGATAAAAAAGATCAGCGCATTTGCACCGCATGCAGCGATCGATCATAGATGGAAAGAGTTGCCGCATTCGCAGGGATGTTTGGAGTTGTACAGCTTTTCCCGTTGTACGATCTTAACAAAGTGAATGTGGAGAGAGCGGACGCTTCCATAAGGCCATGCAGAAAAAGCAGCTTTTCAGAGCGGGACCACTAACAAAGAGGTGCCAAGGTTATAAATAGCTACATTAATTCCAAAAGAAAAGAAGGCTGGTCTGACAGGGAACATTAAGAGAAAAATCGAGAGAAAGCGAGACAAATCGAAAAGGGAAGTCTCGGGGAGCAAGAATCATTAATTCACAATTCCCGAAGAGATGCTCTGTGGCAAAGATCCAATTATACCTGGAAACCAACCTGAGAAGGAAGTTTTCCACCACACTCCTCCTGACACGTCGGTAAGCAAAT
>NW_024065127.1:65998-88909 GCF_009727055.1 Benincasa hispida
CTGCATTTTGTACATAAACTCATCTATAGAAATGGAATCTACTTCTTTATATCTTTTTCACTCTCTGTTTATTATGCATGAGTAGCTAAATCCGTCGAATGGGTTGAGAAGCACTTAGCTAACATAACTGAGGATCTTCATTTTATGCGATTATCTTTTATTATGTATGCCATCATCGTCCATTAGAGATACTCGGGAGGGGTAGTCTAAGGATAGAATCTAGGCTTGGAAAAGTCAGGTTAGAATCTAGGCTCGGGAGAGTCAAATTAGCATGCATAATCAAGAGATTAAGAGCTTAGGAATAAGCACTGTTTGCTATTAACGCATCACATGTATCCTAGAGATAGGTTATGATTGTGTGTGGTCACCTTGTCTTTGTGTGCATCTTGCATCGTCGCATAGGCAAAAAAGTGGAGACTTAGGAGTAAGCTTTATGGACATTATCAAATTCATCACATGCATCCTAGAACTAGAAGCACTGCATTTGCATTGGAAAATGATTTGCTGTCGCATGAGTGTAGCATGATTGCATAGTTTGACGCATTCTCGAGAAACACTAGCTAAAGAACTTCTCAACCTGTTCCTCCGCATACTCAATGTATCTACCGCATAATCAATCTTTTCTCAAATCCGCCGCATACTTTTTATACCGTAAACAACAACCCAAAACAACTATTAGATTTATTGGTTACCGCAAAGTCTTCTTAAAAATTATCACCGAATACTGTTTTTCCTAGTTCCTGAGTTCGACCCTGGACTTACCAGGAACTCAGTGGAATTTATACTTGGATTCTGCTGAGAAAAACTTGTTGCTCAATGCATCCCCTCACCGCATTTCATTCCATTATTTCATCACATAAAATAACGCATCAACGCATGCGATTGCAATGTTATAAACTTAATGCTTTTGACGCAATTTTATATATTTTTACCATCACATCCTTCTTTGTTTTATATCCTTGCGCTATAATAACGTGCATTTCTACCCATTATCAGGCAGCCGTCTGGGCCACCAAATGAGCTACGATCCCAAAACTGTCTGGCACATAGCTTTTTTTCATAGTTCTTAACCCCTAGGCTCGTTTTCGAGCTTTTTCGCACCGAATGGTTAGAACACAAATTGGGTCCCGGGGTAGCCCTCGGGGCCCTAGGGCCATTTAGGGAACCAAACGAGCTCTGATCCGAAAACAGTCTGGCACACAACTTTTTTTTCATAGTTCTTAACCGTTGGTCTGTTTTTTGCGCTTTTTTCACGACGGAAGGTTCACGCACAAAAAATTGGGCTTGCGGGTAGCCCATGGGGCCCGAGGGCCATTTGGGGCACGTAGCGAGCTTTATTCCCAAAACCGTCTAATACGCTGCTTTTTTTTAATTCTTAACTCGTGGGTCTGTTTTCGCGCTTTTTCATGCTGGAAGGTTTGCACACAAAAATTGGACCCGAGTATAGCCTACGGGGTCCCCGGGGACGTTTTGGGGCACCAAACGAGCTCCGTTCACAAAACTGTTTGGCACACGACTTTTTTTCATACTTATTTACCCTGGGTCCATTTTCGTACATTTTCGCCCCGGCAAGTTCGCGCACAAAAATTGGGCCCCGGGGCAGCCCGTAAGGCCCAATGGCCATTTTGGGCACCAAAACAAGCTCTGTTCCCAAAACAGTCTGGCACACAACTTTTTTTCATAGTTTCTTGACCCTTGGGTCCGTTTTTCACACTTTTTAGCGCCAGATGTTTTTGCACACAAAAATTGGGCCTCGGAGGCCGTTTAGTGCACCAAACAAGCTCCGCTCCAAATACCGTATGGCACACGACTTTTTTTTCATAGTTCTTAACCCTTGGGTCCGTTTTCGCACCGAAAAGTTCGTGCTAAAAAATTGGGCTCCAGGGCAGCTCGCGAGGCCCAAGGGCCATTTTTGGGCACCAAACGATCTCTGTTCCAAAATCGTCTGGCACACGGTTTTTTTTTTTCATAATCCTAACCCCTGGGTCCATTTTTGAAATTTTTTCGTGCCGAAATTGGTCGGGCACAAAAATTGCCCCGGGACCCGTCTAGGGTACCAAATGAGCTTCGTTTCCCAAAACTGTCTGGCACACAGCTTTTTTTCATAGTTCTTAACCCCTGGGTCTGTTTTCCTGCTTTTTTTGCGCCGGAAGGTTCGCACACAAAGATTGGACACTACGGCCCCGGGGGCCGTTTGGTGCACCAAACAAGCTCTGTTCCCAAAACCTTCTGGCCCACAGCTTTTTCTTCATAGTACTTAACCCTTGGGTCCATTTTCGTGCTTTTTCACGCCGGAAGATTCGGCGCAAAAATTGGGCCACGGGCAGCCTGACACCAAACGAAGCTCCATTCCTAAGATCGTTTGGTACACATCTTTTTTTCATAGTTCTTAACCCCTGGGTCCGTTTTCACGCTTTTTCACGTTGGAAGGTTCGTGTACAAAAATTGGGCCCTCAAGGCTCCAGGGGCCATTTGGGGCACTAAATGAGCCCCCTAGGGCCCCGAGGGCTACCCCGGGACCCAATTTGTGTTCTAACCATTCGGTGCGAAAAAGCTCGAAAACGAGCCTAGGGGTTAAGAACTATGAAAAAAAGCTATGTGCCAGACAGTTTTGGGATCGTAGCTCATTTGGTGGCCCAGACGGCTGCCTGATAATGGGTAGAAATGCACGTTATTATAGCGCAAGGATATAAAACAAAGAAGGATTGTGATGGTAAAAATATATAAAATTGCGTCAAAAGCATTAAGTTTATAACATTGCAATCGCATGCGTTGATGCGTTATTTTATGTGATGAAATAATGGAATGAAATGCGGTGATGGGGATGCATTGAGCAACAAGTTTTCTCAGCAGAATCCAAGTATAAATTCCACTGAGTTCCTGGTAAGTCCAGGGTCGAACTCAGGAACTAGGAAAAACAGTATTCGGTGATAATTTTTAAGAAGACTTTGCGGTAACCAATAAATCTAATAGTTGTTTTGGGTTGTTGTTTACGGTATAAAAAGTATGCGGCGGATTTGAGAAAAGATTGATTATGCGGTAGATACATTGAGTATGCGGAGGAACAGGTTGAGAAGTTCTTTAGCTAGTGTTTCTCGAGAATGCGTCAAACTATGCAATCATGCTACACTCATGCGACAGCAAATCATTTTCCAATGCAAATGCAGTGCTTCTAGTTCTAGGATGCATGTGATGAATTTGATAATGTCCATAAAGCTTACTCCTAAGTCTCCACTTTTTGCCTATGCGACGATGCAAGATGCACACAAAGACAAGGTGACCACACACAATCATAACCTATCTCTAGGATACATGTGATGCGTTAATAGCAAACAGTGCTTATTCCTAAGCTCTTATCTCTTGATTATGCATGCTAATTTGACTCTCCCGAGCCTAGATTCTAACCTGACTTTTCCAAGCCTAGATTCTATCCTTAGACTACCCTCCCGAGTATCTCTAATGGACGAATGATGCATACATAATAAAAGATAATCGCATAAAATGAAGATCCTCAGTTATGTTAGCTAAGTGCTTCTCAACCCATTCGACGGATTTAGCTACTCATGCATAATAAACAGAGAGTGAAAAGATATAAAGAAGTAGATTCCATTTCTATAGATGAGTTTATGTACAAAATGACAATGGAAGATAAGGATAGAGAGCTCGGTAGCAATCCCTTGCTTCCCAAGGTTTTTACACGGTTAACTCTATTCTATTCAAAAGATATTTCTGCTTCAGCAAGAGTTGGCCCTCTCTCTGATCTCGACGCTTCCGACACTCTTCCAAGTTCACTGGAACGATCTATCGACACATCTCGCTTCTCTCGCTTCCACTTAAGTAAAATAAAAACTAAGTACAAGGCTACTTCTAACTATGGAGAAAATTATCTAACTGACGAACTGGACGAAAAGACAAACCGAACCCCTTCTTTAAAGGTTGCCTTTGGTATTTATAGAGCTTCGGGTTGAAAGGCTTATTCCCTCTTATGATTACACTGATGGGATGGCATTAATTTTCTTTCTGATGCGCCGAATATTTGTCACCGAAAAGTTGAGTGTACTTGCTACAATAATTCGTTAGCGGCTTGTCAACTTAATTCTGAATTGACTGTCATCAGCTTTCTGTCCCATCGTGATTTCTTATGCTTTTCACCCAGATGCGCCCACCAAGTTGCGTCGGCTCTATGCGACAATCCTTCTTGAGCAGATATTTGCGAACACAAATCACCGCAAAGCCTTGTGGTAACGCTGCGCTCTTGATTTCTTGTGATCACATTTTTCGCCTTGTGTCAACGTATATTCTGCACAAAGATACAAAAGTTAATTGTTTTCATGCAATGAACACATGCGACCGCAATGTTATGAACTTAATGCTTTTTGGATGCAATCTTATATATTTTATCAATGCAAACCTTCATTGTTTAATACTTAACACTGTAATAACGTGCATTTCTGCCCGTTATCACACCCCCAAATTTAATCAATGCTTGTCCTTAAGCATAAGCTAAAGATTTTCTTTAGAAAGTCGACCGCAATCTCTTTTCCTAGATTTCTCAAGGATACTTCATTCAAATCTTATGCACCAAAATTTCCTTAATTCTTATTCAAGTCTCTTCTTAAAATATTTCTAAGACCTAGGAACCGCAAGTTTAACCTTCAAAAAGACTTTACTAGATTCCATGACATCGCATGATTTATTCAAAAAAAAAAAAAAAACTTTTTCACTGGGGTGTTAAATGATTTTTATCCTTGCATATTTTTGACATTATTATATATATATATATATACTTTTACCTTGCGCTGATCCAAGTGCCTCGCCTTCGTTTTGGCTTGCCCCCACGTGTGTTATGCGGACATCCAACTACGAGTAGGATCCGATCGCAACTTAATGATGATTTTTTTTTTAGAGAGCTAAAAATAGGAAGGTCGAAAATAAATACCTCACCCCCAAATTTAAAATGCGGCAATGTCCTCATTGCCAAAAGATTGAAAGAAATCATGCGATGTTCTTAGGAAGTTTAGTAAAGGGTCAATTTGAAAGAAAACTAGCAAACCACTAACTTTTAGAAACATTTCATGAGGTGACTGTCCTAAAATTAAGTTGACTCCAGTGTATATGAAAAAATAGAAGCATGTGTTTCATCATTGAAATCATAATTGGCAAAGAGAAAGCATGCGGTGACTTACTAAATTTATCAATGTTAAATGATTGTGGTAACCAAAGAGGATGCGATGATAAAAGTTTCAAAATTAAAATGTGATGCGATAGTGCAGAATTTGAAATAAAGTCAAGGAAAAATACAACACTCAAATTTGCGTTGTCGCCCACATTATTTGTTGACACATCCTGCTTTGCAGCGATCTTCTTTCTTTGCAATGCAGTGATGAAATAAAGAAGTTGCGTCTTCGTGTAGCGTCTCCGCAATCATGTACCTTGATTGTTTGCAAAGAAAACATTGAGAGAGTCAAATAAAGTAAAATGCAGATAGATAAACGATAATTGAAACATCGTAGTAATGAGAGTTCATGAATCATAAGTAAGCAAAAGGATACTCCAGAAGACTTGCACCCCAGATGATTTTTCTGTTGCATGCCAGCACAGGGGCCACTCCATTTCCTTTATTTCGGGTTTCTCAGGTCTACAGAGGTCTTTTCTCGCTGAAAATCACCCCCACAATATGCCTTGACTCTTTGCTCATTAACCTTAAATGTACGGGTCCCTTCCTCAGTAATCAACTCAACCGCACCATGCTGGAATATTTCTTTAATTATAAAGGGTCTGGACCAACGTGACTTTAACTTGCCAAGAAAGAGCCATAGCCGTGAATTGAAGAGTAAGACCTTTTGTCCGACATGGAGATTTTTACCGTGTAGCTGGCTGTCATGCCAATGTTTTGCTCGTTCTTTGTATATTTTGACACTTTCATAAGCTTGCGTTCTCCACTTATCAAGCTTGACTAGTTGTAGCTTTCTTGCTTCCCCTGCTGCTTTTAAGTCGAAATTAAGCTTCTTCACCGCCCACAACGCTTTGTGCTCCAACTCCAATGGCAAATGACATGCTTTACCAAACACCAACGCATACGAAGACATGCCTATCGGTGTTTTATAGACAGTCCGGTATGCCCACAACGCATCGTCCAACTTTGTTGCCCAATCTTTTTACAAAGGCTTTACCACCTTCTCTAATATCAACCTAATTTCTCGGTTGGACACTTCAGCCTGACCATTCATTTGTGGATGGTATGCGATGACCACTTTGTGGAGGATATTATATTTCAGCAGTAGATTTTTAACAGAGTAATTGACAAAGTGGGAGCCTTCGTCACTTATTATGGCACGTGGAGTGACAAAACGCGTGAAAATATTTTTCTTCAAGAATTTGGAGACGACTACCGCATCATTTGCTGCGCATGCTATTGCTTCTACCCACTTAGACACTTTGTCGATGGCTAACAGAATATACTTGTGACCATTCGAAGGTGGGAATGGTCCCATGAAATCAATGCCCCAGACGTCGAACAACTCCAGTTCTAGAATGATGTTCATGGGCATTGCATGTTTCCATGAAATGTTACCCGTGCGTTGGCACCAGTCACACTTCATCACGTAGTCTCTGGCATCCTTAAATAATGTTGGCCAATAGTACCCACTTTGTAAGACTTTTGCTGCGGTGCGCTGCCCTCCAAAGTGTCCACCATATGGTGAATCATGACATTGTGATAATATGCGTTGATGAGCAAAATCTGTCTCTTATACACATCTAGATGTGTATAAGAGACAGTGCGTTGGCACCAGTCACACTTCATCACGTAGTCTCTGGCATCCTTAAATAATGTTGGCCAATAGTACCCACTTTGTAAGACTTTTGCTGCAGTGCGCTGCCCTCCAAAGTGTCCACCATATGGTGAATCATGACAATAATATGCATTGATGAGCAGCATCTGGTACATATAGTCGTATAATCTGGTCTGACCTCCTCTTATACAGATTTGGCTTATTCCAATAATAATATTTGCATTCATGTTTAAGCCTCTTATTTTGGTGGTCTGTGTACTCTTCGGGAAATTGCTCGGAAATCAGATAGTTGACTATGTCTGCGTACCATGGCAATTCTTCAATCTGAAATAGTTGCTCATCTGGAAACACTGCACTCACCTCTGACTCATTGCAGTTAACCTCAGGATTTTCCAATCTGGATAAATGATCCATAACTTGGTTTTCCGACCCCTTGTGGTCAATTATTTCCATATCGAATTCTTGGAGGAGGAGAACCCATCTAATCAGCCTCGGGTTCGCGTCCTTCTTTGTCATTGGATATTTTATCGTCGAGTGATCAATATGGATGAGTAGTTTTGTTCCCAGCAGATATGCTCTGAATTTCTCTAATGCAAATATTATCGCAAGCAGCTCTTTTTCTGTGGTGGTGTAGTTAGTCTGAGCAGGGTTTAAAGTCTTATTTGCATATACGATGGGATCAGTATTGTTTTTCTCTTTTATGCTAGCACTGCTGCCATCGCATACCTGCTCGCATCACACATTACTTCAAAGGGAAGTTTCCACTCTAGCGCGATCAATATGGGCGCAGTCATCAGTGCGTTCTTTAAAATCATGAATGCGTTGTGGCAATTATCATCAAAGTCAAATTTCCTATCAGCTTACAACAATGCACTCAACGGTCATGCTATATTTGAGAAATCCTTGACCAAATGTCTGTAAAATCTGGCATGCCCCAAGAAACTCCTTACAGCCTTTACACTTGTTGGGGGTGGGAGCTTTTCAATTGCTTCTATTTTTGCCTTGTCCATCTCCAACCCGTCCCGAGATACCTTATGNTCCTTACAGCCTTTACACTTGTTGGGGGTGGGAGCTTTTCAATTGCTTCTATTTTTGCCTTGTCCATCTCCAACCCGTCCCGAGATACCTTATGCCCCAGCACAATGCCCTCTTTCACCATAAAATGGTGTTTCTCCCAGTTAAGTACGAGATTCGTCTCCTCACATCTTTTCAATATCTTTTCCAGGTTGGCAAGACAGACTTTGTATGTGTGCCCATAGACAGAGAAGTCGTCCATGAATATTTCAACAGAGTTTTCAAGATATTCTGAAAAGATGGCCATCATGCACCTTTGGAACGTGCTCGGCGCATTGCAGAGGCCGTACGGCATGCGGCTAATGGAACACGAGACATACGCAGTGGAATTAGGACCTAATTATACTTTAATTCCTCTTAAATTAAAGGAAATAAACATGCATCATGAAGGAAAAAACAATGAATTGAAAGTGTAGAGATGCTACCTTTGAAGCTCCCGAAAGCCGCTTTTCTCCGTTGAATCTCGACTTGAACTCTTTTGGACCACCACTAGAGTTGACCTACTATCCTCTGGACTCAGAACCGAGTTGTGGGACCCAGTGGATGAAGAGAATCGAGAGAGAGAAAATAGATGAAAATAAGGAATGGAATTTTGAGTAGGTTTGGGTGTTTCCTTTTTTTTTTCTTCACAAAGTTGCAATTTTCCAGCCCAAATATCAGAAAACTAATTTTCAAAATGGCAAAAGTCTTTTAACTAAATTGAAGAGCCCAATTTATAGTAAAAAGGCATGCAACAATTGCATGAAAAAACTTCACAAAAACCCAACACCTAGAATCCACTCACTTAGTGGGCTTAATGTTTCCACTATAAGCCAACATCTAGCCCACTATTTTGTTAGTGGAATTATCCAACAAAAGTTTGAATTTTCCCACTAACTATAGTCAAAGGGCAAAAAAGTCATTTGGTCAAATTCAAACTTTGACCAAAAAGTCAACATTTTGACTTTTTATGATTTAATCGTGTTGACTAATTGTCACCTCCCGAGCAATGAATCCGCATTCATTTTTTCGAAATTCAAATCACATTTGAATATAAGGTCGGTCAAAGTTTGACTTTTCAAAGTTAAAAAACAACTCTTTGACTTTTTACAACTTTGACCATTTCCATTATTTCCGAGCTTCCGAATATGAACATATTCATATTCTTGATATTTAAATCACATTTAAATATTAAAGCTGTATTTCTAAGCTGAAAAACCCGACCACTATATCACATATACTTGTCGGTTTCTCTCTCTCTACTTAATTCGAACAATTTGAATTATTCTATCATACTGTTCTAAGTTTATTCCATATGAGCTAGTAGGGGAACCTAATGGACCTATAGATCATGGGCTTCAACGATTCGAGATTAGCTAGCTAAACTCTTTAGACGTAGCTAATAAACATTCGTTAACTAACGGGTCATTTGACTAAAGTCCCATAGTTGCACTCCCCTCACTATAGATATATTTGTGTCCATTTGATATAACCATGATTAGTAAGTTAATCCTTCACAAGTTGTTCATAATCTCGATTGGGTCATAAAAACCGTTTTACCCTCAAGACCACATCTTGTTCCTTAAGTTCCATTGATCCTCTAATGAACAATTGGTTTAAGGTCTAACCTATAAACTGAATCCCTCTTGGGCCAAGGAGAGGGTGGGGTCCCTTGTTCAAGACCTGGATTCAGTACTAAAGGGAACAACCTATCTACTGTCCCTATAACAGGTAGGAGTGAATTCCGTCTTGTACCCTAGGTTCCCAGCTATCCACCTGATCTTACCCCTGAAATGGGAGGCTTATTGGGCCAGCGATATTGAGTTGCCCTCACATATGTAGATCTAAGGATAATTTTGAGTGAACAAGAGTTCATAGTTAGCTCAGGATTAAGATTAAGTTACCTAGGTCATCAATTAACGAAATAGTCAGTTTTATACATAAAACGGTATTTAGAAAGTAAAAAGTGATTATTTCATGGTTCAGTCTTATGTAAGCTCTTTACATAGGATGCCCTCTCTCACATATCTCTATATGAATGATTCAGGATCACATCGTGTGTACTAACTATAAAGTGGGCCGCATCCATAGTGTCCCCAGAATAAGGCGCCCAACCTTATTCATATACTATAGACCATTTTGGCTATATATTTGAACTTGATCCACCTTTATGTCACTACATAAAGTTCAAACTACATTAAATAGCCTCAGGACCTTAGTTTATTGGATTCAAGATTACAATTTCAATGACAAATTTATCTATAAAACAAAACAGAATATATTTATTAATTTACAAACTACGAGTTTTAGGACATAAAATCCAATAGCGGCGAAAAAAAAAAGTTCCATACGGGCAGGTGAATGTTCTCTTTTCCTGATCTTCAGGAGCAATCATAATCTGATTATAACAGGCATACCCATCCAAAAAGCAGTAGAAGTCATTTTCGGCTAGTCGATCCAACATTTGGTCAATGAATGGTAAAGGGAAATGATCTTTCTTCGTTGCTGCATTCAGCATGCGGTAGTCCATGCAAATACGCCAACCAGTGACAGTCATTTGCGATATCAGCTCATTATTTGTGTTGGGGACTACCGTCATCCCACCTTTTTTCGGCACACACTGCACGGGGCTGACCCACGTCTTGTCTGTTATCAGATAAATGATGCCTGCATCTAACCACTTGATTATCTCCTTCTTAATGACCTCTTTCATCGTAGGATTGAGTCTGCGCTGATGTTCGATCGATCCCTTGTGGTTTTCTTCGAGACGAATTCGATGCATACAGTATGCGGGGCTAATTCATCGAATGTCTGCTAGTGTCCATCCAATCCTCACACATATTTTCTCAAAATGCTCAACAACGCATTCTCCTGGTCTTCATTAAGTGCAGAGGAAATAATTATTGGCAGCTTTTCATTCTGCCTCAAAAATGCATACTTTAGGTGGTTAGGCAGGGTCTTCAGCTCTATTATTGGTGGTTCTTTTAAGGATGGTTGCATTGTTTTTCTTTCTTCATTTACTGTTGGCTCTTCTTCTTGGGTTGCGATCCTCATTTTCCTTGTTTGTTTTTTCTATGATCGCATTACATGCAACAATGGATGCGCTCGCATCCTCATCTTCGCTTTCGTCTTCAGGCTTCTCTTCTTCATTCAAACTCTGGTCGTCGTCAGATTCATTCAGGTCTTCTACATCAGAATACTTCATGGCACGGATGATGTCGAACTTGAGCTTCTATCCATTTATGCTCAAGGTGATCTCTCCTTTGCGCACATCAATCTGGGCACGACCTGTTGATAAAAATGGTCGCCTCAGGATGATGGGCACATCTTTGTCGGCTTCGTAATCTAAAATGATGAAGTCGTCTGATAATATAAATTTGTCGATTGTAACGAACACGTCCTTCACTTCCCCTCTGGATGCACCATAGATCTATCTGCTAGTTGGAGAGTCATGATCGTGGGCGCAAGTTGCCCCACATTCAACTACTTAAAAATCGACAGAGGCATCAAGTTGATGCTGGCTCCAATGTCACACAATGCTTGCCCGATGTACAATCCTCCAATGAAGCAAGGTATAGTAAAGCTCCCAGGATCACTCATCTTTAGTGAGATTATAGATTTCGAGCTCTATGTCAAAGCCACCGTGGAAAACTTACCAGTGCCTCCCTTCTTGGTCACCATATCCTTTAGAAACTTCACATAAGCGGGCATTTCCTCAATCGCTTCAGTGAACAGAATATTAATATGCAGATTTTTTAACATAGTCATGAAGCATTGGTACTATAACTCATCATTCTTCTTCTTTTCGAGTCTCTAAGGGAAAGGTGGCAACTGTACCTTCACGGTCCCCTGTTCTATTGGCTTTGAGGTGGACGCAATCTTTGGCTCTATCGCTTCTTTTTCTCCTTCTTCTTCTCGAGTCACCGCAATCTCAAGTTCCAGCGCAATAGAAGAAGTCCAGGTAGACTCCTTCTTCTTCTCCTGCGCGCAGACAGTTTTGGGAACAAAGCTCGTTTGTGCGCACTTTTCGGAGGGCGAAAATTTGAAAATGGACCCAGGGATTCAGAATGATAAGAAAAATTCGTGCGTGCAGACGATTTTGGGAACGAGGCTCATTTGGAGCCCCAAACGGCTAGAGGACCTGGCCGAGGTGCCCCGGTGCCCAATTTTTGTGCGCAAACTTTCTGGCAGGTAAAAATTTGGAAAGAGACCCAGGGTTTCAGAACAAAGAGAAAAATTCGTGCGCGCAGATGGTTTTGGGAACGGAGCTCGTTTGGTGTCCCAAACGGCTATTGGGCCCGATGAGGTGCATCGGGGCTCAATTTTTGTGCGCGAACTTTCCAGCGGGCGAAAATTTGAAAACGGACCCAGGGGTTTAGAACGATGAGAAAAAGTCGTGCGCGTAGACGGTTTTGGGAATGGAGCTTGTTTGGTGCCTCAAACGGCTATCGATCCCGGCAATGGTACCCTGGGGCCCAATCTTTGGCACGAACTTTCCGGCGATCGAAAATTTGAAAACGGACCTAGGGGTTAAGAACAATGAGAAAAAGTCATGCGTGCAAACGGTTTTAGGAACGGAGCTCCTTTGGTACCCCAAACAACTATCGGTTCCGCGAGGGTGACCTAAGGCCCAATTTTTGTGTGCAAACTTTTCGGCGGGCGAAAATTTGAAAACGGACCCAACGGTTTAGAACGATGAGAAAAAGTCGTGCGCGGAGACAGTTTTGGAAAATGAGCTCGTTTTGCACCCCCAAACAGCTATCGGGCCCCGGGGGGCTACTCTAGGGCCCAATTTTTGTGCCCGAACTTTTCGGTGAGCAAAAATTTGAAAACGGACCCAGGAGTTCAGAACGATGAGAAAAAGTCGTGCGTGCAGACGGTTTTGGGAATGGCGCTCGTTTGGCACCCCCCAAATGTCTATCGGGCGAGGGCTTTGGGAACGATGAGAAAAAGCCGGCAGGGGTGCCCAGGGGCCAAAATTTTTGTGCGTGAACTTTTCGATAGTCGAAAATTTGAAAACGAACTGAGGGGTTCAAAACAATGAGAAAAAGCTATGTGCGCAAACGATTTTGGGAACAGAGCTCGTTTGGTGCCCTAAACAGCTATCGGGCTTGGTGAGGGTACCCCGGGGCCCAATTTTTGTGCGCGAACTTTCCGACGGGCGAAAATTTGAAAACGGATCCAGGGGTTCAGAACGATGAGAAAAAGTCGTGCGCGCAGACGGTTTTGGGAACGAAGCTCGTTTAGTACCCCAAACGGCTATCGGTCACGCGAGGGTGCCTTGGGGCCCAATTTTTCTGCGCGAACTTTCTGGTGGAAGAAAATTTGAAAACGAACCCAAGGGTTCAGAACGATGAGAAAAAGTTGTGCGTGCAGACAGTTTTGGGAAATGAGCTCGTTTGGCGCCCCCAAACGGCTATTGAGCTAAGCAAGGGTGCCCTAGAGCCCAATTTTTGTGCGCGAACTTTACGACGGGCGAAAATTTGAAAACAGACCCAGGGGTTCAGAACGATGAGAAAAAGCTGTGCGCGTAGACGGTTTCTGAAACGGAGCTCGTTTGGCACCCCCAAACGTCTATCAGGCCTGGCGGGGGTGCCCCGGGGGCCAATTTTTGTGCGCAAACTTTCCGGTGGGCGAAAATTTGAAAACGGATGCAGGGTTTCAGAACGATGAGAAAAAAGCCAATTGAGCATAGACGATTTTAGTAACGGAGCTTCGTTTGGTGCCCCAACGTGCTATTTGAGCCCAAGCGGCGGGGCCATGGGGCCCAATTTTTGTGCTTGAAGTTCCAGCAGGTGAAAATTTGAAAACCAACCTAGGGTTCAGAACGATGAGAAAAAGTCGTGCGCGCAGACAGTTTTTTGGAAACGGAGCTCGTTTGGTGCCCCAATGGCTATCGGTCCTGGAGAGGTGCCTCGAGGCCCAAATTTTGTGCGTGAACTATCCGGCGACGAAAATTGAAAACGGACCCAGGGTTCAGAAAAGATGAGAAAAGCCGTGCCGCGTTAGGCTTTTTTGGAACTGAGCTGTTTGGTGCGCCCAAACGACTATCGGGCTCGGCGGGGTGCTTTGAGACCTAATTTTTGTGCGCGCACTTTCTGGCGGTCGAAAAATTTGAAAACGGACCCAAGGGTTCAGAACGATGAGAAAAAGCCGTGTGCGTAGACGGTTTTTTGGAACAGAGCTCGTTTTGGTGCCCCCAAACGTCTATCGAGCTTGGAAGGGTACCCTGGGGCCCAATTTTAGTGGCGCGAACTTTCTGGCGACTAAAAATTTGAAAACGAACCCAGGGGTTCAAACAATGAAGAAAAGTTGTGCGCACAAACGGTTTTCAAAACGAAGCTCGTTTGGTGGCGTAAACGGCTATCAAAGCCCGGCGGAGGGTGCCTCGGGCCAAAATTTTTGTGCTTGAACTTACCGGTAGTCGAAAATTGAAAAAGGACCGAGGGATTCAGAACGAATGAGAAAATAAGCTATGTGCTCATATGGTTTTGGAAACGGAGCTCGTTTAGTGCCCCAAACGGCTATCGGGCACGGTGGTGGTGCCCCGTGGCCCAATTTTTTCTACACAAACTTGGCGGCGTGCGAAAATTTTGAAAAACGGACCCGGGGGTTCAGAACGATGAAAAAAAAGCCGTGCGTGCAGACAATTTTGGGAACGGAGGTCGTTTGGTGCGCCAAACGGCTATCGAGCCCGGTGGCGGTGTTGTGGGCCCAATTTTTGTGCGCGAACTTTCCAGCGGGAGAAAACTTTAAAACAGACCCAGGTGTTCAGAACGATGAGAAAAAGTTGTGCGCGCAGACAGTTTAGGGAACGGAGGTCGTTTGGTGTCCTAAACGGCTATCGGGCCCGACGGGGGTGCCTTGGGGCCCAATTTTTGTGCACGAACTTTTCGGCCGGCGAAAATTAGAAAATGGACCCAGGGGTTCAGAACGATGAGAAAAGTCATGCGCGCAAACGATGTTCGAAACGGAGGTCGATTGATGTCCCAAATGGCTATCAGGCCCGACGGGGGTGGCATGGGCTTAATTTTTGTGCGCGAGCTTTCCTACGGGTGAAAATTTGGAAACGGACCAAGGGTTTCGAAACAATGAGAAAGAGTCGTGCATGCAGACGGTTTTGGGAAACAAGCTTGTTTGGTGTCCCAAACAGCTATTGGGCCTGGTGGGGGTGCATCAGGGCCCAATTTTTGTGCGCGAACATTCCGGCGGGTGAAAATTTGAAAACAAACCTAGGGGTTCAGAATGATGAGAAAAAGACGTGCGTGTAGACGGTTTTGGGAACGGAGCTCGTTTGGTGTCCCAAACAGCTATTGGGCCCGGCGAGGGTGCATCAGTGCCCAATTTTTGTGCGAGAACATTCCGGCGGCTGAAAATTTGAAAATGGACCCAGGGGTTCAGAACGATCAGAAAAAGCCGTGCGCGCAGACGGTTTTTGGAACGGAGCTCGTTTGGTGCCCCAAACGACTATTGGGCCTGTCGGGGGTGCCCCCGGGCTCAATTTTTGTGTGCGAACTTTCCGGCAAGCAAAAATTTAAAAATGGACCCAGTGGTTCAGAACGATGAGAAAAAGTCGTGCACACAGATGGTTTTGGAAACGGAGTGCGTTTGGTGTCCCCAAATGGCTATCAGGCCGGGCATGGGTGCCTCGGGGCCATATTTCTGTGCGCGAACTTTTCAGCAGGCGAAAATTTGAAAACGGAACCAGGGGTTCAGAACGATGAGAAAAAGTCGTGCACGCAACGCAAACTGTTTTGGAAATGGAGCGTCGTTTGGTGCCCCAAACGACTACCGGTCCGGCAGAGGGTGCCCCCGACCCCAATTTTTGTGGCTTAAAGTTTTTCGCAGGAAGAAAAATTTTTGAAAAATGGCAGGGTTTCAGAAAGATTAGAAAAAGCAATGCGCGCAGACGATTTTTGGAGTGGAGCTCGTTTGGTGCCCAAATGACATCGGGCCCGACGTGGGTGCCCCGGGCCCAATTTCGCTGCGAACTTTTTCGTGGGCGAAATTTTTGAAAAACGGACCCAGGTGTTAAAAACGATGACAAAAACCGATCCAGCAAGCGGTTTTTTGGAACACAAAGCTCGTTTGGTGCCACTAAAACGACTATCGAGCCGGTGGGAATGCCCCGTGGCCGCTATTATTTGTTTACGCGAGACTTTTCCGTCGGGCAAAAATTTGAAAAACAGACCCAGGTTCGTGGTAAACAATTTTGGAATGAGGTCATCTTGGTGCCTCTAAAACAACTAATCGAGCCCCGCCGGGGGTGCTGTAAGCCTATTTTGTCGCGAGACTTTCCCGGCGGGGTGACAAATTCTAAAATAAGACCCATGGGGTTCAGAAACGATGAGAAAAAGTCGCGCACGACAACGGTTTTGGAAATGGAGCTCGTTTGGTGCCACCAAACAGCTATCGGGCCTGGCGAGGGTGCCCCAGGGCCCAATTTTTGTGGCGCCAACTTAATGCGGCAAAATTTGAAACAGATCCAGGGGTTCAAACGATGAGAAAAAAGTCGTGTGCGTGAACAGTTTTTAGGAACGGAGCTCTGGTTTTGGATGCCCTAAACAGCTATTGGCCCGAGGGTGCCCCGAAGCCCAATTTTTTGTGTGTTAACTTTCGTCGAGGGAATATTGGACCCAAAGGTTTCAGAACGATGAGAAAAAGTCCGTGCGTCCCAGACGGTTTTGGAACGAACTCGTTTGGTGCCTAAACGCTAATTAGTCCCTGGCGAGGGTGCCCCGGGGCCTAATTTTTTGTGCGCGAAGATTCCGACCGAAGAAAAATTGAAAAAACGGACCCAGGAAGTTAAAAACGATGAAGAAAAACTCGTGCGCCGCAGGTCGTTTTGGAAATGGAGCTCTTTGGTGGCGCAAACGACTATCGGGCCTAGCGGAGGTGCCCCGGGGACCAATATTTGTGTGCGAATTTCCAACGGCGAAAATTTAAAAATGGACCCAGGGTTCAAAACGATGAGAAAAAGTCGTTCGCAGATGATTTGGGAACGAAAGCTCGTTTGGTGCCCCCACAAACGGCTATCCGGATCCGGCATGGGTGCCCGAGGCCATAATTTTTGTGTGCGAACTTTCCCGACAGGGCAAAAATTGAAAAACGGACGCTAGGGTTCAGAACGATGAGAAGAAGTCGTGCACCGCAAACCGGTTTTGGAACGGAGATCGTTGAGCCCAAACAGCTATCGGGCCTGACAGTGGTGCTTCGAGGCCCAATTTTTGTGGTGCGGAAACTTTCCTACGAGCGAAAAATTTGAAAAACGGACCCAGGGGTTCAGAACGATGAGAAAGAGTCATGGCGCGCGTTTTGTGCCCTAACGAATATTGGCCTGGCGGGGTTGCCCAGGCCCCAATTTTTGTACGCTAAATTCCGGCGAGCAAAAATTGAAAACGACCCAGGGGTCAGAACGATTGAAAAAGTCGTCCGCAGCAGGCGATTTTAGGAACGGACCCTCGGTTTTGGTGCCCAAACCGCTATCTGGCTGACCGGTGTTGCCCCGGGATCGAAACGAATTTTGTGCGAGAAACTTCGGCGACGAAATTTGAAAACGAACCCAAGGGATCGAAACGATAAGAAAAGGTCGTGCCCACAGACAGTTTTGAAAACTGCAGATCGTTTGGCACCCCTAAACGGCCAGGGCATCAAGCCCGGCATGGGTGTCCCGAGGCCCAATTTTTGTGCGCTAACTTTCCTGCGGGCGAATATTTGAAAAGTACCCAGGGGTGCAGAACGATGAAAAAAGCCGTGCGTGCAGACGTTTTGGAACGGAGCTTGTTTGGCGCCCCAAACGGCTATCCGCCCTGGCGGGGGTGCCTCGGGGACCAATTTTGTGCACGAACTTCCGGCGGGCGAAAATTTGAAAAAACTAGACTAGGAGTTTCAGAACGATGAGAAAAAAGTCCGTGCACAGTCAGAAGACGATGAGGAAAACGAGCAGTAGTTAGGCACCGAAGCCCAAACGGCTGATCGAGCCTTGCGGAGGTGCCTAGAGGCCCATTTTTATGCGGCGAACTTTCGGCAGGCAAAAACACGTGAAACGCATACTCAAAGGGTTTCAAGAACGATGAATAATAAGCCCGTGCGCGCTTGCAAATGAGTTATAGAAACGGTAGCTCGTTTTGTGCCCAAAGGGCTATCCAGCACCGGCGGAGTGCCTTGGGGCCCATTCTGTGAGCGAACTTTCCGGCCGGGTCGAAAATTTGAAAAACGGATGACAACGGTTTCAGAACGATGGGAAATCGTGCGCTACAGGCGTTTTGGGAACAGAGGTCGTTGTGGTGCCGGCCAAACGAAACTACCGGAGGCCCTAGCATAGGTTCGCCGAGGCCACAATATTATTTGTACGCGAAACTTTCCGGCAGAAGCGAAATTATGATTATTAATCTTAGCCCAAGGGTTTCTAAGACAATGAAAAAAACCGTTGGCGCAAGAAGGTTTTTGGAACGAAGCTCGTTTGGTGCCCCAAACGACTATTCGTGGCTCGGTCGGGTGAATCGCCACGGGGCACACGCGAATTTTTGCTGCCAACTTTCTAGTGGGCGAAAATTTCGAAAACGACCCTAGGGGTTCAAAATGATGAGAAAACAGCCGTGCGCGCAGATAGTTTTAAGGAACGCGCAGGCGTATGGTTGCCCAAAAGTGGGCTGACTCGGGCCCGACGGTAGAACGGTGCGGGGCCAATTGTTTGTGGCGCGAACTTCCAGCGTTCCGAAAATTAGAAAACGGACCCAAGGGTTCGCGATACATAGAAAAAGTCGTGCGGGCAACACGATTTGGGAGACGGAGTTCGTTGGTACCCCAAACGGCATCGGCCCAGTCGGGGTGCCTCAGGGCCCAATTTAAGGCACGAACTTTCCGGCAGTCGAAAATTAAAAAACAGACCGAGGGTTCAAAACGATGAGGAAAAGGTCGGCGTGCATATAGGTGTTTTGAGGAGCTCCATTTGGCTGCCCCAACGGCTAATCCGGGCTAGCGAGGGTGCCCCACGGCGCCAATTTAGTGCGCAGATACTTTCTATCGGGCGCGAAAATTGAAAACGGAGCCAGGGGTCATAAACGATGAGAAAAAGCTAGACCCAGTTCGTTTAGAGACGAGCATCCGTTTGGTGCCCCGAAATGGCTATCCTTGGAGAGCAGGGGGCCCTCAAGGCCCATTGTAGTGCGCGATACTTTTCGGTGGTGAAAATTTGAAAACGAACCTCAGGGTTCAAAGTGATGAAAACAAAGCCGGCGCGTAGGCGTGTTTGGGAACGAGCTTCGTGGTGCCCCAAAACGGCTATCGGTCCGTGGGGTCTACGGGCCAAATTTTACTGCTAAACTTTCCTGGCGGGAGAGAATTTGAAAAACGGACCCAAGGGTTCAAAATGATGTGAAAAAAGTCGTGCGTGCCAGACGATTTTGGGAATGGAGGCTCGTTCGGTATCCAAATGGGCTCTGGCCGACAGGAGTGCCCCAAGTCTTCAAATTTTAGGGCGCAACATTTCCGAAATGCGAAAAATTGAACCGGAGTAGCACGATTAAAGTGCAGATAGGAGTTCCGTATTACACCAGAACTAACTATCCGAGCCGTCTGGGCGGTGCCCCGAGCCTAATTTTTAGTGCCTAACTTTCCCAGCGGGTGAAAATTTGAAACGACCCAAGGGGTTCACAAACGATGAGAAAAAGTCGTTCGTGTAAACCGGTTTTGAGAACAAGCTCGTTTTGGTACCCCAAACGATCTATCGGGCCACTGGGGTGTCCGTGGGCCCAATTTTTACGCGAACTTTCCGGCGGTGAAAAATTTTAAACGGACCAGAGGTTCAGAATGATTAGAACAAGCCAAGCACGCAGACGGTTTCTGGGAATGTAGCTCATTTGGTGCCCCACGACTATCGTGCCGTGGGGGTGCCCTGTGGGGGGGCCCAAATTCTTAGTGCACAATCCACGGGCATTAGAAAAACGACCCAGGGGTCAAAACGAAGAGAAAAAGTCCGTGCGGGAACTTGGTTTTGGGAACGGAAGCTCGTTTGGTACCCCAACCGGCTTTCGGCCCGTTGGGGGTGCCCAGAGCCCAATTTTAGTGCCAACTTTCCGGCGATCGAAAATTTAAAAAAATAGACACATTGGGTTTCAAGAACGATGAGAAATCCCGTTCCGCCGAAAAGGTTTTTGGAAAGGACTCATTTGGTGCCCAAACGGCACGGGCCGCGAGGGTGCCCCGGAGCCCTATTTTTAGTGCCGCAAACTTCCAGTGGCGAAAATTTTTTGGGAAAAAAAACGAAAAAAGACCAAGGGGGTTTCAAACGATGAAAAAGCTATGCGGCCAAGCAATTTTGGAAACGGAGCTCGTTTGGTGCCCAGAACGACTATCGCCCAAACGGGGGCGCCCCAGGGCCCATTATATGTGCAAGAACTTCCGCGGCGATAAATTTGAAACGAACCAAGGGTTTTCAAGACGATAAACAAAAATCTAATGCGTGCCATTACGGTTTTTGGGAACGAGCTCGTTTGTTGCCCCAACGAATATCGGGCTGGTGGAGGTGCTCTGGGCACAATTTTAGTGCGCAAACTTCCGACGGGCGAGAAAATTTGAAAACGGACCAAGGGTTCAAACGATGAGAAAAAGTAAGTGCGTAGCAGTCGGTTTTTGGGAACGGATCTCGTTGGGTACCCTAACGGCTATCGGGGCTCGGGTGGGGTGCCCACGGGCTCCAATTTTAGTGCACCAAACTTTCGATGGCAATTAGAAGAACGACCCAAGGGTTTCGAACGATGAGAAAAAGTTGTGCGGACACGATTTGGAACGGAGCTCGTTTGGTACCCAACGACCATCGGGCCCGTCGGGGGTCCCAGGGGCCCAATTTAGTGCGCGAACTTTCGGCGGTCGATAAATTTAAAAAAAACAGACACAGGGGTTCAAAAACAATGAGAAAAAAGTCGTGCGTAGAAGGTTTTTTTGGAAAAAGCTCATTTGGTGCCCCAACGGCTTATCAGGCCGGGCGAAGGGTGGCCCCCGGGGCCCAATTTTAGTGTGAAACTTTCCAATGCGGGCGAAAATTGAAAAACGGAGCTAAAGGTTCAGACGATGAGAAAAAGTCGTGCACTCAATGCGGTTTTGGAAACGGATCTCCGTTTGGTGCCCCAAAGAGCTATCCGGGCCCAACTGTTCTGGGCACCCCAGGGGCCCAAATTGGTAAGTGGCGATTTCCGCCGGGCGAAAATTTGAAAAACGGACCAGGGGTATCAAAGTGACGAAACAAGCCGGCGCAGCAGCGGTTTTGGAAATGAGTTCGTTTGGTGCCCCCAAAAGCTATCAGGTCTCGCGGGGTGTGCTACGGGGCCATTTAGTGCACAAACTTTCCGGCGGGCAAAGAAATTTAAAAACGAACCCAAGGGTTCAGGAATCGATGAAGAAAAAGTCCGTGCGTGCAAAATGATTTGGACGGAGCTCGTATCGGTATCCAAAACGGTTCTTGGGCCCGCCAGGGGTGCCCCAGTCTCAATTAAGGGCGCGAACTTTCCCTGGCGGTGAAAATTTGAAAACAACCCAGGGGTCAGAACGATGAGAAAAAGTCATAAGCGCAGCGGTTTTTGGAACAAAATTCTCCGTTTTGGTGCCCCAAACTACTATCAGGCCTATCTGGGGTGACCCCGAGGCCCAATTTTATTGCCCTACTTCCACGGGTTGAAAATTATTGAAAACGGACCCAGGGGTTCAAAACGATGAGAAAAATCGTGCGCCGTAGATGGTTTAGGGAACGGAAGCCTCGTTTGTGCCCCAAACGGCTATTAGGACACGGGGGTGCCCCGGGGCCAATTTTAGTGTTGCACATTTCCGGGCGGTGAAAATTTGAAAACGGACCCAAGGGTTCAGAAAAATTGAGAAAAACCCTGCGCGCAGGTGGTTTTTGAAATGGTAGCCTCCGTTGGTGCCCCCAAAATGGCTATCGGGTCCGTGGGCGCCCTGGGCGTGCCAATTGTATGCCCCGAACTTTCCCAGCGGCGAAATTTGAAAACGAACCAGTGGTTCAAAGCGATGAACAAAAGCCGTGCGCACAGAGCGGTTTTGGGAACGAGCTCGTTTGGGCCCCAAACGGTATCGGGCACGGGCCCCCAGGGGGGGTGGAGGGGCCCCCCCCGGGCCCCAATTTAAGTCACGAACTTTCCGGCGGCAAAAATTTTGATAAAACGAACCCAGGGGTTCAAAACGATTGAAAAAAAGCCGTGGCGTAAAAGGTTTTTGGGGACGAAGCTCATTTGGTGCCTCAACTGGCTATCGGGTTCCGGACGGGTGCCCCGGTGGCCCAATTTAGTGCGCGATACTTTTGTCGGCGAAAAATTTGAAAAACGGACCCCGGAGTTTCAGCACAAAAAAAAAAAAAAAAAAAAAGGACATGCGCCGTAGGCAATTTGGAAATGGATTCCGTTTGGTGCCCAAATGGCTACGGGCCCGGTAGGGGGCCTTGGGGCCCAATTTTAGTGTGCCGAAACTTTCCCGGCTGGGCGAAAATTTGAACGGACCCACGGTTTCAGAACGATGAGAAAAAACCGTGCGGGCAGACGGTTTTAGGGAAACGGAAGCTTGTTTGGTATCCCAATAACGGCTTATCGGGCCCCGCGGGGTTGCCCTAGAGCCCAAATTAAGTTGGCAACAAACTTTCCGGGGGGAAATTTTGAAAAAACGAAGCCCAGTGGTCTTCAGAACAGATGAAGAAAAACCCGTGCGTGCAAGTGGTTTTGAAAGAGCTCGTTGTGCCCCAAACGGCTATCGGGTTTTGACGGGGGCGCCCCTAGGGTCCAATTGTATAGTGCCGTGAACTTTCCCCAGCAGAACTGAAAATTTGAAAACGGACCCAGGGGTTTGAAAAGCGATGTAACAAGCCCGTACGCGCAGGCGGTTTTGGAACGAGCTCGTTTGGTGCCCCAAATGGCTACGCCCCGACCGGGTGCCTCGGGGCCCATTTTTAGTGTTCGAACTTTCCCGGCAGGAAAAATTTGAAAAAGCACCCAGAGGTTCAAGAACGATGAAGAAAAACCTGTGCCGCGTTAAAAAAGTTTTGGGAAAGAGCATTTGGTGC
>NW_024065128.1:0-8950 GCF_009727055.1 Benincasa hispida
TGCATCCTAGAGATAGGTTTTGTATATTATTCGCATTGAGAAGTGTTGAATAAAGTCTAACGCATAAACAAAGATAAACAAATCATCCCATCTCATCTACATCATACTCTGGTTTGTGCACATTCATCTTAGATCGATGCATACCACTTACATTAAAATCCATTTTCGCATGATTCATCACCCACTACTCAACTCTTTTGTATCTTCTTGCACAAGCATAACACCTTAGTGTAAATAACAAATTTCTTCATATATTTTAGGAAACCCCTACAACAGCTACAATGCAAGGTCTGCGTTAGTTTAACTGAATCCCTGAGTTCGACCCTGGAATTACCAGGAACCTAAACTGGATTTATACTTGGGTCTGATTTAGGAAAACTTGAACGTCAATAGAAGGAGTGGCATGCATTCTGTTGCACATCTTTAACGCACCAACGTATTACAACTACATAAATGCATCAAAGCATCAACACATCATTTATACTTGGAACTTATTTTTTCCAATTTATTTTATATAATACACTCCTGCTTCGAATCACGATAGCAACGAAAAATAGTTTTCGAGTTCAAGAGCCTTGGTGAAAAGATTAGTGATGAGAATAAAGCCTTTGTCTTATTGAACTCTCTACCCGAAGCCTAGAAGAAGGTGAAGAATGCCTTGAAATTTTGCAGAAAGTCAGTTACCACTGATGCCATTATTTCAACATTGAGAACTAGATAGTTGGAGCTTCAATTAGTGAAAAAAATAAGCAGCCTGGTGCAGAAGGGTTGTTTGTCAAGGGCAAGAACAAGCAGAATTAGTCTAAAGGGACTAAAAATCAGTCTGGTGAAGAGCATAAACCCAAAACAAAGCTGAGACGTAACTACCGCAAGAAGAAAGGACACTTGATGAGGGATTTCTACAGCTTAAAATGGAAAAATTAGGAAGAAGAGAAGGATCAGAAAAGAAAACATCCAAAAGCTTTAGTGGTTGAAGGGTCCTACTTTTATTCTGATGCCTTATTCTCTACTAGAAACAAAACAACCCAAATAAGTCCTCTTGGGAAGCATGACTGGGTACTTAACTTTGGCTATACCTGTCATATGACACTCTTCAGACCTCGGTTTAATGCCTACAAGGATGTGGATGGAGAATTTGTGTACATAGGGACAATGAAGCCTGTAAAATCAAAGGGGTTGGTTCAGTATCCTTAAAGCTAAAGGATGGATTAATCAAGCTTCTCAGAAATGTGAGACATGTACTTTTACTCAAGAGAAATTTGATATCTCTGGGTATTCTTGACTTCATTGGGTGTGAGTGCAAAGGAAAAGGTGGAATCCAAGAAGTGATTAACGATTCTAAGGTAGTTGGTTGATGAAAAGGTCAATGACCTCTATATTGTAAGAGAAGTACAACAGATTATGATTAGTGCCTACATTATTTCAACAGCAAGCTTGACAGAGTCAGACTTGTGGAACAAAAACACTGCCTATATTAGTGAAAAAGGGATGCAAGCACTATCTAAATAAGGTATACTGCGCCAAAAAAATCAGTGAGCAAATCTCCTTCTGTGAACACTGTATTCTAGGGAAAACAACCAGACAAAGTTTCACAAAATCTCAGCATACCACCAAAGGAACATTGATCATGTCCATCTTATCTATAAGGACCATCTCCTACACCAAGCCTTAGTGGCTTGAGGTATTTTTCTAACCTTTATAGATGACTTTTCTAGGAAGAGCAGGATATACTTTCTTAAAACTAAGGACCAAACTTTTGGGAAGTTTAAAGAATGGAAAGCTATGATAGACAACCAAACATCTAAAAGGTTAAAATACTTTAGAACCGATAATGAGCTTAAGTTTTTAAATGAATACTTTGATAAATATTGTAGTGAGAATGGTATAACAAGGCAAAGAACTGTGAGGTATACACCTCAAGAGAATGGGATTGCTGAGAGGTTAAACAGAACTATAATGGAAACGGTTAGATGTTTTCTTTTTGATGCTATCGTAAGTGAAAACTATTGGGCAGAAGCTGCAGCCTACACAGTGTATACCTTGAATAGGTGCCCTCTCACATTTCTAAAGATTCTTACCCCTAAGGAGAAGTGGACTAATCATCCTTCTAATCTAGACAACCTTAAGGTTTTTGGATGTTGATAGCTTGTAGAAATACAAGCTATTATAGCCTTTTACTTTGAATTATGAGGGCTAACAAGCAGAATATGTGTTGATAATCCTAAGAATTCATATGAAAAGTGAGTTGCATCGATTAGCACTGAAAATCTTTACTAACCCTATATTATGCTTTAGTTTGCTTCAAAATGTCTATTTTTGTAGCTATCGCAGGAATCGATCGCATGCATTGATCCCAGACCATCGCAAAGTTGATTGCATGCATTGATCTTCATGAAGACCAGTTCGTCGCATGGAATGCCGAAGCTACAGAGTAATAACCGTGATAGAAGGTCGATCGCAAAATGAGTGGAATGGGTTATACTTCAGGAGAAACAAGCATGAATGCATACCTTGGGAGTATAAAAAAGATAAGAAGTGGCAGTGATTCAGAGCGGGACCACCAATGCTGTCGGCATTTAAGCTCTATAAATAGAGCCTTAGAGCACAAATTCAATGCATCCGAGCTTTTGCCTTAAGGCAGATCCTTGTGATCACAGATGAGAGCTAAGCAGACATTCTTTGAGGATTCTCCACTGATAACGGGCAGAAATGCACGTTATTACAACACAAAGATATAAAACAATGCAGGAATGCGATGGTAAAAATATATAAAATCGTGTCCAAAAGCATTAATTTAGAACATTGCGATCGCATGCGTCCATCGCATTAAAGCAGCTAATTTACATATTTTGTGCAGAAAAATGCGTTGGTGCGAGGCAGAATTTCAATTCAAGGAATTTAGCTCCGAGCACATTAAGAGATTACGACCGCAAGGCTATGCAATCATATGCATTCGTGAAGATTTGCTCAATAAGGTGGTCGCATAGAGACAGCACATCACAGTGAAAGCTTAATAAATCACGATGGGACAGAAAGCTAATGACGATCGAATTTGAATTTAGTTGACAAGTCGTTAACGACACACTGTAGCAAGTACAATTAACTTTTCGTTAACAATTAATCGGCGCATCAGACAAAGATTCAATGGCATCCGGTTAGTGCAATCATTCGAGAGAAAAGCTTCTTCACCTTAATCTTTATAAATATCGAAGGCCACTATAAAAAAAGGTGTTTTTTTAGCCATATAGAGAGTTCGCCATACAGAGGATAGTTAGATTTTATTCATAGTTTTCTTACACTTAGAAGGCGGAGGCAAGAGAAGAGAGGAGACACCGAAAGATGATTCCTAGTCAGCTCGAGAGAGTGCCGGCAAGTGTTGAGAATGGAGAAAGGGTCGACTCTTGTGGAAGAAAGAATATTCTTTCGGGCAGAGTAGAGAAAAACAGTGTAAATGCCTTGGGAAGCAAGAAATTGCTACCAGGCCCCCTAACTTTACTTTCCGTTGTCATCCTGTATCTTGATTTCATTTATAAAATAGAATTTGCATCTCTACATCTGTTCACTCTCTTTACATTACGCATGAGTAACTAAATTTCCGAATGGGTTGAAAAGCACTTAGCTAACATGACCTAAGATCTTCATTTTATGTGATCATCTTGTCTTATGTATGCATCCATCACCCTTTTAGAGCTACTCGAGAGAGAGTTTAAAGAAAGTACCTAGACTTGTGAGAGCTAGGTTAGAATCTAGGCTTGAGAAAGTTAGATTAGAACACCGCATAAGCAAGAGATAGACTTAGAGATAAGTTCTGTTTGCTAACATGCATCGCATGCACCCTAGAAATAGGTTATGGTAGTATCGGTCCGCCTTGTGTATGTGCATGTCATTCATCATCGCATAGACAAGAATAGAGGCTTAGACATAAGTCCTATAGACATCATCGCATACATCGCGTGCATCCTAAAACTAGAGCGATAGCATTTGCATTGAGAGATGATCTGTTGTGTATGTTTATAGCATGATCGCATAACGTGAACACAATCTTAGATGTGTTAGCTAAATCCCTTCTCAACCTGTTCCCTCGCATACTCATTGTAACTTTCATTTGTATTAACTCTTTTCTCAATCCTGCTGCAGATTTTTATACATTAAACAAACATACCAACCAACTCTTTTTTTTATTTGTCACCACAAATTGAATCTGAAACTCACCATTGCATGCTATCTCCATAGTCCCTGTGTTCGACCCTGGGCTTACCAGGCAACCTAGTAGGATTTATACTTGAATTTTGCTAGGAAAACTTGCATGCACAACACATTCACCATCATCGCATATACACCAGTGATTTCATAATATTCACAGAACGCATTCCCACCTTATAGTCCCTTCCGAGTGACAACCAGAGTTACGGCTAAGAGATAAAGCTCGGAGAGAGACTTTCTCACATCATTATCCATGGCACCACAGCAAACTTTGACATTTCGGATAAAAGCAAAGAGATTGTTTTCATCTAGCCTTCCATTTCTCCTCTTATCTCTGTATTGTATTACATTTGGCTTAAGACATTATATCATTTTGTAATCAATGCATCTCTTAGTCCTTGCCTCCATCTTTTTCATCTTCTTCTCCTTTATCATCATTTACATTTCACGTTTAGTTATCAAAGGTAGTTGCATACTCAATCATGCACCTAGAGATAGGATGCATGTAGCAACCCACCAAGAGGTGTGTGTTGCAGGAGTATAGTGAGTTAATCTTCTAGGCTTGGTGTGAGGCGGTAGAAACGCTTGTCTATGAATGATCGCAATGCTTGTCTATGGGTTGATTAGTCACAAACAACTACTTGAGAAGGTGAGTAGTGGAACACACTAAAGCAAAGTAAGCTTTGTTTCTAGAGATAGGCACAATCTTATGCTGACACTACCATGCATTATAGAGATATAGGCATATGGCTGGCCATCGAGAGTGTGGGATGCGTTAGTGTGGCGAGCTGGGATTACTCAAGTAGCCTAACATAAATACATTATTATGCTTAAACATTGTGCATCTCTTTCCAATTCTCATAGTTAAACTTCCATTGCTCAATCTGTTTAGTTAGGAGTAGGAGTAGCACATATTCCATTTTCTGTCTTTTTACTTTTATTCATCACCTTAAACGCATCACTTCACAAATATTAATTTGTTACAAGTCCCTGTGTTCGACCTCGGATCATCCCGAGAAACTTGCGTTCTCGTTATACTTGGAGAGAGAGCAAGAAAACTTATGACAGGAACGCATGGTCATCGCATACATGCTTAAACGTATATTGTATATTTTCTAGTCCAACGCATGACCATCGACGCATGGAGATCAACGCATAGCAAAAGACATGCATTATATATTTTCCTCTCACCATGTTATTGGTGTCGTTGCTGGGGACTTGGCAACTAATAGTTTGTTAAGTTTTGTGTTTTCGCAGACACCCTTTTAGTCTTGGGTGTATTATAGCTTGTGCGACCAAAATGATATTTGAGTGAAGGCGATGTGCCAAAAGTCAATATTGACCCCAAGATAGAAAAGATATTTGTCACACGAGCTGGAAGCTGTCTTAGGATCATGTCAACCAACATGCGGCACACAAATGCTAGAAACTCCAATGGTCGGGACAACGAGTCTCTTGACCTAAGCAGTTGAGATCAATCTCCTGCGTGGAAGACTCTTTGCGGTAGCTTCACTCTAATTTCTCCAGGGACGTCTTCAACTCTATCTTTACTTTTCATTCCTAGTTAACTTTAGTTTATCTATTTGATTATTGTCATTTTGGATTTGCGGCTGCTTTTTTGGATGTGATGTGCGTTCGCTCCGTGTGGGTGCATTAATAATTTACTCTTGGTGCGTTGTTTCGAAAGAAGTATCCTCCCCATCATCAACGCATGGCTTCCTCCTCATGAGTTCTAAGTATTGACGCAATTGATACTCTGCTTGTATGTCTCTTTTTTTGTTATCTTTCATGCATTATCCTTCTAAAATTCTCTTTTGTCTGCTTGCCTTCCTTTGCATTGAAAGATTAGCACCCATGATGATACTTATAATTCACTACATCCACTAACTAAATGTCACAAGGCTCACCACACTTTAATAGCTTCTTCAAGGTTTGACAGTCTAAGTTTTATCATGTGTAAATCTTTGCTCAAACATCTTTTATCGCATTCCTGAACGAGTTTGTTTTTAGCTTTTTGGCAAGGACACTGCCACTCTCTAACTTTGGAGGTTGCAGTGGTTCGGGCAAATGCGTCCATTCTAAACATTGCGATGTCTATTAAAAAAAAAGTTCATAATAAAAACTCCACTGTCAGCACAAAAGGGGAAACCCAAGCTGATAAGAGTTAAAGTTGTGAAAGGTACTTACCCATAGTTGGATACTTCGTATGACACTCATGCAAGTAAGCCGAAACGAAAGTAGGTGACCAAAATCAACGCATAATAACAACTCCCCTGTATGGCTCAACCCTAATAAGCTAAGACAAGAGTTGAGTTTAATATGGCACGCAACCAAAGTTGGATGCCAGCATGACACCCTTGAGGGCAAGCCAAAATGAAGAGCGTAACCAGGTTCAACGCCCAAATTCAATAATGTATCGTAGAGCTTTGAATCTTATTAAACGAATGCATTGTAAATTGCTAAAAGAAAAGTTGTTTGAAATGAGTAAAAGGTTTTTGAGCGAAGGCTTGCCAGAATTAAACTTAGAAAAGATCTCTTAGAAGAAGTAGCTAATTTTGAGGGGAGTGCTACTGCCAAGGTTAGAGGTGCATATGATTTATATTTTGAAAAGTTGGTCAACGCAAAGGGAAAGCCAGAGGATAAATTTTGAATTTCCTAAGTATAAGACATGTTTGAGAACAAGCATGATTCTAAGTTTGAGGGTGTGATAGCTTGTAGAAATACAAGCTATTGTAGCCTTTTACTTAGAATTATGAAGGCTAACAAGCAGAATATGTGTTGATAATCCTAAGAATTCATGTGAAAAGTGAGCTTGCGTTGATCAGCACTGAAAATCTCTGCTAACCCTATATTATGCGTTATTCGACATCAAAATGTCTATTTTTGTAGCTATCGTAGGAATAGATCGCATGCGTTGATCCCAGACCATCACAAAGTTGATCGCATGCATTGATCTTCATGAAGACCAGTTCGTCGCATAGAATGTCGAAGCTACAGAGTGATAACCGTGATAGAAGTTCGACCACAAAGTGAATGGAATGCATTGATACTTCAGGAGAAACAAGCATGAACGCATACCTTGGGAATATAAAAAAGATAAGATGATGTTGACATTTCACATACCACATTAGAAGTGGGAGTGATTTAGAGTAGAACCACCAATGTCGGCATTTGAGCTCTAAAATAGAGCCTTAAATCCCAAATTCAAGGCATCCGAGCTTCTATCTTAAGGTGGATCCTTGTGATCATAGATGAGAGCATGAGTAGACACTCCTTGTGGATTCTCCACCTCCACAACCCCTTCTGAGTGACGACCGGAGTTACGTCGGAGATAGAGCTTGGGAGAGACTTCTCCACCATCCATCCATGGCACCACCAACAGCCTTGACACATTTCGGATGAAAAGAAAGAGATTGTTTTCATCTAGCCTTCCACCTCTCCTCTTATCTCTGTATTGTATAACATTTTGGTTTAAAAAATTAATACATTTTGTAATCAATGCATCTCTTAGTTGCTTCAGCTCCATCTTCTTCATCTTCTTCTCCTTTATCATCGTTTACATTAATCATTCAGTTATCAAAGGTAGTCGTATACTTAATCGTACAACCTAGATATAGGATGCATGTAGCAACCAAACGAGAGGTGTTGTGCTGCAGGAGTATAGTGAGTTAATCTTCTTCGCTGGTGTGAGGCGGTAGCAACACTTTTTCTATGAACCATCACAATGCTTGTCTATGAGTTGATTAGCCGCAACTAACTGCTTGAGAAAGGTGAGTAGTGGAAGACACTAAAGCAAAGTAAGGTTTGTTCCTACAGATAGGCACAATCTTCTGCTCGACCCAACCATGCATTATAGAGATATAAGCATGCAGCTGGCCACTAAGAGGTGTGCGATGCGTTAGTGTGGCGAGCTAGGATTAGTCGATGGCCTAACATAATAAACATTATTATGCGTTAACAGTTGTTGCATCTCTTCCAATTCTCATAGTTAAATTCCATTGCTCAATCTGTTTAGTTAGGAGTAGGAGTAGTGCATATTCCATTTTCTGTCTTGTTACTTTTATTTCATCGCCTCAAACACATCATTTCACAAACATTAATTAATTACAAGTCCCTGTGTTCGAACTCGGATCATCCCGAGAAACTTGCGTTCTCGTTATACTTTGGCAAGAGAGTAAGAAAAACTTGTGACAGGAACGTATGGTCATCGCATACATGCTTTAAACGCATATGTATATTTTCTAGTCCAACGCATGACCATCGATGCATGGAGATCAAAGCATAGCATAAGACATGCATTATATATTTCCCCTCACCAGATGTGTAGGGTTTGTTCACACACAAATAAGGAAAGTTTGAAGCTAGAGAAGTTAAGTGCATGTTTGTAGGCTTTATAGAGGGAGTCAAAGGATATAAAATTTGGCATCTAATGAGTGGAAGTTCATAATTAGTAGAGACATCACTTTTAGAGAAGAGGAGATGTTTATGCAGAAAACGGAAAAGACTTAAGGATGAAGATGAGTCATCTACCACAAGAATTGAGGTGGGAGTTACCTATTGAGCAACCAAAAAAATCTAACCAACCAGTGACACAGGAGAAAGTTGAGGAAGATGCAGGGGAACAAGAGGAAGACTGTAAATGAGTAGCTTGATTTGAGTCAGTATGTCTTAGCTAGGGATAGACAAGGAGAACCATTACTCCTCTAGCTAGATAACTGAAATGAACTATAATGAATTTGGTTCTAAT
>NW_024065129.1:0-6083 GCF_009727055.1 Benincasa hispida
TCTCTTCTTCCAATCTCTTCTTTTCTTCTTCCCTCTTTTTTTTCTCTTCTTCTTCTTCTTCTTCTCTTTCATCTCTCTCAAACTCTTCCACAAACTTCTCAGAGGCCAACAAAAGGCATTGTTCCTTTTCAATCCGCCTTATTTCTTCAAGCCTTGAGAGCTCATTATTGCGGCGAACTTCCTCATCATGCAATTTTCTTCTTCTATCACCTTCTGCGATGATGAGTTTTGCCCGCTCCATTTTCTCCTGCCTTTTCTCCTCTTCTTTTCTTCTTCTTTCTTTTTCTTCTAATTTGATTATTATTCTTTGAGGGTCAACAGAAGACCCTTGCGGCACATTCCTCCTGTGACGCCGCATCAGGGTTCCTTTTTCACCTTCTTCCGCCGCAACCATTTTCGTTGTTTTAGGTTGCACCGGTTCCATCAATTGCGCTGTTTCCCCCCTATCCTCCCTCACGGAGGTTGATTCTCCATCCTTTTCAGGGCTTGCAGCCCTCTTCTTCTTTTCTTCTTCCTTTATTAGGCGTCCCTCTTCATGTCGGTGCATTCTCCTTTCTTCCTTCTTCCTTCTTCTTCTTTTCCTTATTCTCTTCCTCATCCTCATCATCATTCTTCTTCTCTTTCTTCTTTTTATCCTTGCTATGATGAGATGACTCAGCTTCTCCAGCCTTTCTCCCTTTTCCTTTCCTCTTCTTCTTTTCCTCTTCAACTCCTTCTGGTTGCGTCTCCATTGCAACTTCAGGAGTCTTTACCACAACTTCAGCCTCCTTAGTCTCCTCCACTGCAATTCTGGGGGGTCCGTCATAGGTTTCTGTGTTGGCAGTTACCTCAAGAGTCTCTAAGGTTGGCGTGTCTCTTCCTGCCTCTTCTTCAACCATCATTACCTCTGCCACCACCATTTCTTCAGCAACCACTGCCGCCACCTCTTCCGTGGACAGTGGTTGGTTTACAGCCCCTGCCTCGGGTAATGTTGCCAAACACTTCCTTGTTATCACGCATCTTCTTCTCACTCTCAGTTTAGATGGCAAGAGTTGGAACTGGGGTATTTTCAGTGTTGCGCCCCCTCTTGAATTGAGGAGGCTAGACAGACAATGGGTTTATCCAGGTTCTAACGGTGATTCTCGGGAGGTATGGGGTTGGGCAGCCAGCCAGCGACTGGCAGCAAGGAATGCTGCCTCTCGCATGCGATTTGGTCAGATGAAGGGGTTGAGGGTGAAGTAGAATACTGGGAAACTTGGTCAGCCATGGGAGCTTGGTCGAAAGAGCTGGAAAAGCGTTAGGGTTTTGGGAAGAAGAAGGTTCAGAGTGCAAATGAGGTAAAAATCTCACAGATGAGGAAGTGTTTCTATTTATAGGTTGGGCCGCACTAGGCCCAACGCGATTTTTGCGGCGACAGGCCTCGATAAGCTCAAAAGGCCCGTCGTTTGAACTTCCCTCATTTATGAAAATTCAGAAAAGCATCCTTTCGTCTACAAAATCATCATTGCTTCGGGATGCGAAACGATTGGACTTCTCAAAGGCAAAAAGATTTTTTTAATATTTTATTCGAATGGACGCAAGATACGAATTAACGTAATGTGTTCATCAATGCAAATGCATCTTTGCAGAGGACGGGCAACAACGTATACACCCCCGTAACACACCCCTCAACTAACGCATTTCTGGTGGATACCTCAACATAGTGCATTTAGCTAAAGACGGGCAAAGGGCATACATGCGCGCAACACACCCCTTGGTTTTAACGCATTTGAGTTGGATGAACGCAAAGCGCGTCTTACTTGGTTCAAGATGCGTCCATTATCGCCTTGCATACTTGTTGTTAGTTATATGATTTTATTATTATTATGATTATTTATTTTTTCATCAACGCAAGTTGCTATAACTTGCGGAAATAAATTTCTCTTTATTTCTCAATCATTCACCATTTAAAGTCTAACGCATTAATTATAGAAAAGTTCAAAGAATTAAAGACGGTATAAAAATAAATGCACAGGAAGTAAATGAAGAATGAAGAGATTAAGAAGATGAAATATAGTGATGAATAGAGTTAGAAACAAATACAAATAAATGCCAACGTCTTAGCGCTGATCTGGATGGAGATTTGCTTGCTAATGTGGATGGATCGTGTGGACGGATGAGCTTCCCTCTCAGGCTTGCTCAACCGATAGTATGGATCTGAGTATAGAGCTTCACGGCAGGGATTTGGCAGAATAGCACTGAGACTCACCTCTCGGCCTTGTCTCTTTTCTTCCCAGATTTCTTCCGTTTAATACTCAGCTCAGCCTCTCTATCAGTAATTTAGCAGCTCTTATCCCTCGTATCAATTATACCCGTATCCAGTATATCTTTTGTGAATTCTATGGGGGTATTTATAGGTGAAAATCTTTGACTCTTGGTTGTGAACCCCACTTCTTCTTATGGAAATTTCGAAGATGGAGGAATAAATATTCCTTCTGTTATGCAATCAGACCGTTAAATCTGCACAACGGTTAGTTGTACATTTGTCGAAATCCTCCACCTTTGCATTGCTCATTTGCATCTTTCGATCGATTGCTCACATGCGGTGTTGTTTTTATTACCGCATGGGGTTGAAATTCAGCTCAGGATCGACTATCGCATTGCGCCGTCATTGCGTGAATCATCTCTTCATTGGTTATTGGCGGGCGCAATGTAATAGAGATGCGTTGTTCTGTTTCTCGTTGAGCCTTGATCGCAAGCGGTGACTTGGTTTCCTGTAAAATAGAGTAAAAATATCTTTTTCTACCATCTTGACAATGTTAGTGGGTGTAATTGCGTTAATTCATAATTATTGTATTTCTGAGCTAATTTTCATACAATCGATGCATTTTCCTTCTCTTTAAGCCGCAATATCTAAATAAGGCAGCATAAATAACTTGTATTTCTACAAGTTATCAGCGCCCCCAAAAGAAGATGCGTCCAGATAATTGAACACAGCGATAAAGCTTCAAAGCATAAAGATTACGAAGTAGAGCTTGAACTTACGGATGAAGAAGCACAACCAACCCTAAACCTCACTTTCCATGACTCACCAGTGGCCCCGCTAGACGGGAGTCTTAATCAAACGCATCAAGAACCTACTGATATAGATCAAGACATCCCTTGTTCCTTTCCTTCATCCTCACCAAGACCAATTCCCAATCTTGTGTCTCCTCCAACCATCTTTGAACCAACTGGGTTAGGATCGAGTAACATAGTAAATTTTGAAGACCCAGTTGGGAGAAGCGAAGAACTAACACCACCTCAACGCAGTATTGACTTTGAAGAGTTGAAAACTTTTATCAGTGATCAGCTCAGACCATTGGCCGCGTCCATTGAAGGTCTTCAGGAACAAAACCGAGTTCTAAGAAATTACCTAAGGCAGCAAACAAGAAGGATGCAAGACCAATTCGTTTATACAGCGCAATACATCAATCAGGTCTTGGTTGGAATGTTTGCCTTGTCTCCATTGCCTGCTCATCTTAGAAACCCTTTGCGCTTTATGGATAAAGACCCTGGAGAAGAACGCAAGGATGACGCGCCAGCACAATGAAGTTTTGGGGTATTGGGTTATTTTGTATTTTGATTTATTTGATGACCTTTTGTATTAGTTTGACTTGTTTGTTTATTCTATGTTATTCCATGAAAATGAATGATAAATTTCCATCATTTTGTTCATTGCGTTTGACCTTAGCATACTTTATTTTTGTTCTTTAGATATTTTCTAAGTCTTGTGCCTTGCCTTACCTCAATGATATCAACAATATGAAATCTATAAGTATAGAGTAGGCGTTAGGAAAATTAACAAAGCCTAAACTTCTCTGAAAAGACTACATGTTTCCTTTCTAATGCATGCAAGCTCTAAATCAAAACTCCTTTCGAATTCTCAAAGCATTTTTGAAATCTTGTTTCTCTTTTAGCAATGAGGATTTAGCTCATCTCCAAATTTAGGGATGAGTTTAGCTCATCTCCAAATTTGGGGATGAGGAAAATTCGAGTTAAGACGCATCAAACGAGTACATCAAAAAGAAAGGGAACAAAATGAGAAAAATGTTAAACACTACTCCTCTGTCATTACTTTAAAAGAAAAACCTCAAAGTGACATGAGTTAAAAAGTTGGAACAGGCACTTAGCCATAGTTGGATGTTCGCATGACACCCGTGGCGGCAAGCCAAAACGAAGTTAAGTCTCCTAGACCAATGCGTCCCATAGAACTCCTCTATCTAGTATGAAGAAATTGTATCTTGAAACGCATGAATATTAGATAAGAGTTTAGTTGTGAAGGGTTCTCACCCGTAGTTGGATGCTCGCATGACACCCGTGGGGGCAAGCCAAAATGAAAGTGGGAGACTTGGAACTATGCATGGGTAATTGAAAATTCATATTTTTTTTCTTTTTATCCGACATTTATCTTAAAAAGAATATCTAACGCATTGCTGGTTTAGAAAAACGGGAAGTTTTTGAGAAACAAAAGGAGTTGTTGATAAAAGGCATGCTTCATCTGAAACTAAACATTATTCCTTTTAGAAAAGAGTCAATCTGAGTTATATTTTCCAAACTCTTATCTCAAGCTTATGACTGAATATGATGAGAGGCGAACTCTGCACACTTAAGACAACGGAGATAACGAAGAATTATTTTGGAATGCTTGAGGAAAAACATTGTTCAAATTTGGGGGTGGTGATAACTTGTAGAAATACAAGTTATTTTTGCTCTTAAGTTAGAACAACTAAGGTTTTTAATGATAAATTCTCCTCATTTTTAGAAGAAACGCATGGAATTACTCAAACATTAGCAAACTTATGCAAAAGAAGTTTTATTACCAAATACTACGACACTAACGCATTGTATTGCAGGATTTCAACAAGAAGCTAACACATCATTAAGAAGTGTCGCAGGCAAAAGTTCTAACGCATGGGCTATGCATCGGAGGGAATTCAATGCAGAGAAGATTCATTGATCCAGGCTGATTGTGTCACATCACCACTTGCAAGTATGGGAACCTATAGCAGGCAGCGTCTCAACAGCTTCTGAGTGTCAGGCGGCTGACTAAGGCATGGACTTTAATGCTGCCCATCACCAAGTGAAGATGACCAACACCTATAAATAGATGAAGTCCCTCCAGAGATACAAATACATATACAGAAATTTTTAAGATCCTCATTCTCGTATTAGCATAGTCATAGTTTTAGTTCTTTAGAAGTTGTGCTGTTGTGCCAAGACGATCAGAAGGGTTGAGAACCACCATCACCACCGGTGAGGGAGTGGAGGAAGTCAAGCTTGAGAAATACGCTTTGTCCAACTCCTATACAAGTGATTGTACTCAACTAGATTGAGCCAAAGAGATACAAGAGATTGTACTCTGCGGCTTGACTCAGTTCCTTTCATCTCATTTATCACTTTCATTTCATCTGATTAAATATTACTTTTGTAAAGACAATCTGCTTCTTTATAAAATTCATGTATTTGATCCATCATACTTTTCCATTGTTTATTTCTTGTTTATGTTGAATTCATCTGTACTTTATGCAAAATCTCATTTCAAACGCTTAAGCCATCTTGATCAATTGGTGAAAGCATCTTTAACTTAGATTATTCGAGAGAATAACTAAGCCGCATCAAGTAGAACGCCTAGTACATCTAAAGATAGACTTACTGGTGTTTATTGCATTCTGTGTTCGACCCATGCATCCTAGAGATAGGTTTTGTATATTATTCGCATTGAGAAGTGTTGAATAAAGTCTAACGCATAAACAAAGATAAACAAATCATCCCATCTCATCTACATCATACTCTGGTTTGTGCACATTCATCTTAGATCGATGCATACCACTTACATTAAAATCCATTTTCGCATGATTCATCACCCACTACTCAACTCTTTTGTATCTTCTTGCACAAGCATAACACCTTAGTGTAAATAACAAATTTCTTCATATATTTTAGGAAACCCCTACAACAGCTACAATGCAAGGTCTGCGTTAGTTTAACTGAATCCCTGAGTTCGACCCTGGAATTACCAGGAACCTAAACTGGATTTATACTTGGGTCTGATTTAGGAAAACTTGAACGTCAATAGAAGGAGT